>NW_027524744.1:0-28513 GCF_052094955.1 Ictidomys tridecemlineatus
TCCATGAAAAGTGATTCTCGCCAGTCCTCTGCTTAGGGCTACATCAACAGCAAACAAACCATAGAGATAGAACTTGAAACTGCTTTATTGTGTCAAGTTTCAAAGAGCTAGCACAAACCGTGTTTGATTTAGAGTTCCAAATACATGTATCCCTATAGGAGAAAACAGAGTGAAACCTCAAAATGAAACCGGTTACTGCCAACGAACGGTTTAACCTAGAAGAATGAAATTTGGCGAGCCAAGTGGGATTGGTGTACTGATCATTACCTGAAAGTTTCATCAAGATTGGGTGAAAAAGGTTGTGCTGAGATTTCAGGCAACTCGTAGTTTTTGGAAGCTTGGCAGGCCCTTTCCATGAAAGTGATTCTCGACAGTCTCTGCTTAGGGCTACATCAACAGCAAACAAACCATAGAGATAGAACTTGAAACTGCTTTATTGTGTCAAGTTTCAAAGAGCTAGCACAAACCGTGTTTGATTTAGAGTTCCAAATACATGTATCCCTATAGGAGAAAACAGAGTGAAACCTCAAAATGAAACCGGTTACTGCCAAGGAACGGTTTAACCTAGAAGAACGAAATTTGGCGAGCCAAGTGGGATTGGTGTACTGATCACTACCTGAAAGTTTCATCAAGATTGGGTGAAAAAGGTGTGCTGAGATTTCAGGCAACTCGTAGTTTTTTGGAAGCTTGGCAGGCCCTTTCCATGAAAGTGATTCTCGCCAGTCTCTGCTTAGGGCTACATCAACAGCAAACAAACCATAGAGATAGAACTTGAAACTGCTTTATTGTGTCAAGTTTCAAAGAGCTAGCACAAACCGTGTTTGATTTAGAGTTCCAAATACTTGTATCCCTATAGGAGAAAACAGAGTGAAACCTCAAAATGAAACCGGTTACTGCCAACGAACGGTTTAACCTAGCAGAATGAAATTTGGCGAGCCAAGTGGGATTGGTGTACTGATCATTACCTGAAAGTTTCATCAAGATTGGGTGAAAAAGTGTGTGCTGAGATTTCAGGCAACTCGTAGTTTTTTGGAAGCTTGGCAGGCCCTTTCGATGAAAGTGATTCTCGCCAGTCTCTGCTTAGGGCTACATCAACAGCAAACAAACCATAGAGATAGAACTTGAACTGCTTTATTGTGTCAAGTTTCAAAGAGCTAGCACAAACCGTGTTTGATTTAGAGTTCCAAATACATGTATCCCTATAGGAGAAAACAGAGTGAAACCTCAAAATGAACCGGTTACTGCCAAGGAACGGTTTAACCTAGAAGAACGAAATTTGGCGAGCCAAGTGGGATTGGTGTACTGATCATTACCTGAAAGTTTCATCAAGATTGGGTGAAAAAGGGTGTGCTGAGATTTCAGGCAACTCGTAGTTTTTTGGAAGCTTGGCAGGCCCTTTCCCTGAAAGTGATTCTCGCCAGTCTCTGCTTAGGGCTACATCAACAGCAAACAAACCATAGAGATAGAACTTGAAACTGCTTTATTGTGTCAAGTTTCAAAGAGCTAGCACAAACCGTGTTTGATTTAGAGTTCCAAATACATGTATCCCTATAGGAGAAAACAGAGTGAAACCTCAAAATGAAACCGGTTACTGCCAACGAACGGTTTAACCTAGAAGAACGAAATTTGGCGAGCCAAGTGGGATTGGTGTACTGATCATTACCTGAAAGTTTCATCAAGATTGGGTGAAAAAGGGTGTGCTGAGATTTCAGGCAACTCGTAGTTTTTTGGAAGCTTGGCAGGCCCTTTCCATGAAAGTGATTCTCGCCAGTCTCTGCTTAGGGCTACATCAACAGCAAACAAACCATAGAGATAGAACTTGAAACTGCTTTATTGTGTCAAGTTTCAAAGAGCTAGCACAAACCGTGTTTGATTTAGAGTTCCAAATACATGTATCCCTATAGGAGAAAACAGAGTGAAACCTCAAAATGAAACCGGTTACTGCCAACGAACGGTTTAACCTAGAAGAACGAAATTTGGCGAGCCAAGTGGGATTGGTGTACTGATCATTACCTGAAAGTTTCATCAAGATTGGGTGAAAAAGTGTGTGCTGAGATTTCAGGCAACTCGTAGTTTTTTGGAAGCTTGGCAGGCCTTTTCCATGAAAGTGATTCTCGCCAGTCTCTGCTTAGGGCTACATCAACAGCAAACAAACCATAGAGATAGAACTTGAAACTGCTTTATTGTGTCAAGTTTCAAAGAGCTAGCACAAACCGTGTTTGATTTAGAGTTCCAAATACATGTATCCCTATAGGAGAAAACAGAGTGAAACCTCAAAATGAAACCGGTTACTGCCAAGGAACGGTTTAACCTAGAAGAACGAAATTTGGCGAGCCAAGTGGGATTGGTGTACTGATCATTACCTGAAAGTTTCATCAAGATTGGGTGAAAAAAGGGTGTGTTGAGATTTCAGGCAACTCGTAGTTTTTTGGAAGCTTGGCAGGCCCTTTCCATGAAAGTGATTCTCGCCAGTCTCTGCTTAGGGCTACATCAACAGCAAACAAACCATAGAGATAGAACTTGAAACTGCTTTATTGTGTCAAGTTTCAAAGAGCTAGCACAAACCGTGTTTGATTTAGAGTTCCAAATACATGTATCCCTATAGGAGAAAACAGAGTGAAACCTCAAAATGAAACCGGTTACTGCCAAGGAACGGTTTAACCTAGAAGAACGAAATTTGGCGAGCCAAGTGGGATTGGTGTACTGATCATTACCTGAAAGTTTCATCAAGATTGGGTGAAAAAGTGTGTGCTGAGATTTGAGGCAACTCGTAGTTTTTTGGAAGCTTGGCAGGCCCTTTCCATGAAAGTGATTCTCGCCAGTCTCTGCTTAGGGCTACATCAACAGCAAACAAACCATAGAGATAGAACGTGAAACTGCTTTATTGTGTCAAGTTTCAAAGAGCTAGCACAAACCGTGTTTGATTTAGAGTTCCAAATACATGTATCCCTATAGGAGAAAACAGAGTGAAACCTCAAAATGAAACCGGTTACTGCCAAGGAACGGTTTAACCTAGAAGAACGAAATTTGGCGAGCCAAGTGGGATTGGTGTACTGATCATTACCTGAAAGTTTCATCAAGATTGGGTGAAAAAGGGTGTGCTGAGATTTGAGGCAACTCGTAGTTTTTTGGAAGCTTGGCAGGCCCTTTCCATGAAAGTGATTCTCGCCAGTCTCTGCTTAGGGCTACATCAACAGCAAACAAACCATAGAGATAGAACTTGAAACTGCTTTATTGTGTCAAGTTTCAAAGAGCTAGCACAAACCGTGTTTGATTTAGAGTTCCAAATACATGTATCCCTATAGGAGAAAACAGAGTGAAACCTCAAAATGAAACCGGTTACTGCCAAGGAACGGTTTAACCTAGAAGAAACGAAATTTGGCGAGCCAAGTGGGATTGGTGTACTGATCATTACCTGAAAGTTTCATCAAGATTGGGTGAAAAAGTGTGTGCTGAGATTTCAGGCAACTCGTAGTTTTTTGGAAGCTTGGCAGGCCCTTTCCCTGAAAGTGATTCTCGCCAGTCTCTGCTTAGGGCTACATCAACAGCAAACAAACCATAGAGATAGAACTTGAATCTGCTTTATTGTGTCAAGTTTCAAAGAGCTAGCACAAACCATGTTTGATTTAGAGTTCAAATACATGTATCCCTATAGGAGAAAACAGAGTGAAACCTCAAAATGAAACCGGTTACTGCCAAGGAACGGTTTAACCTAGAAGAACGAAATTTGGCGAGCCAAGTGGGATTGGTGTACTGATCATTACCTGAAAGTTTCATCAAGATTGGGTGAAAAAGGGTGTGCTGAGATTTCAGGCAACTCGTAGTTTTTTGGAAGCTTGGCAGGCCCTTTCCATGAAAGTGATTCTCGCCAGTCTCTGCTTAGGGCTACATCAACAGCAAAACAAACCATAGAGATAGAACTTGAAACTGCTTTATTGTGTCAAGTTTCAAAGAGCTAGCACAAACCGTGTTTGATTTAGAGTTCCAAATACATGTATCCCTATAGGAGAAAACAGAGTGAAACCTCAAAATGAAACCGGTTACTGCCAACGAACGGTTTAACCTAGAAGAACGAAATTTGGCGAGCCAAGTGGGATTGGTGTACTGATCATTACCTGAAAGTTTCATCAAGATTGGGTGAAAAAGTGTGTGCTGAGATTTGAGGCAACTCGTAGTTTTTTGGAAACTTGGCAGGCCCTTTCCATGAAAGTGATTCTCGCCAGTCTCTGCTTAGGGCTACATCAACAGCAAACAAACCATAGAGATAGAACTTGAAACTGCTTTATTGTGTCAAGTTTCAAAGAGCTAGCACAAACCGTGTTTGATTTAGAGTTCCAAATACATGTATCCCTATAGGAGAAAACAGAGTGAAACCTCAAAATGAAACCGGTTACTGCCAAGGAACGGTTTAACCTAGAAGAACGAAATTTGGCGAGCCAAGTGGGATTGGTGTACTGATCATTACCTGAAAGTTTCATCAAGATTGGGTGAAAAAGGGTGTGCTGAGATTTCAGGCAACTCGTAGTTTTTTGGAAGCTTGGCAGGCCCTTTCCATGAAAGTGATTCTCGCCAGTCTCTGCTTAGGGCTACATCAACAGCAAACAAACCATAGAGATAGAACTTGAAACTGCTTTTATTGTGTCAAGTTTCAAAGAGCTAGCACAAACCGTGTTTGATTTAAGTTCCAAATACATGTATCCCTATAGGAGAAAACAGAGTGAAATCTCAAAATGAAACCGGTTACTGCCAACGAACGGTTTAACCTAGAAGAACGAAATTTGGCGAGCCAAGTGGGATTGGTGTACTGATCATTACCTGAAAGTTTCATCAAGATTGGGTGAAAAAGTGTGTGCTGAGATTTCAGGCAACTCGTAGTTTTTTGGAAGCTTGGCAGGCCCTTTCCATGAAAGTGATTCTCGCCAGTCTCTGCTTAGGGCTACATCAACAGCAAACAAACCATAGAGATAGAACTTGAAACTGCTTTATTGTGTCAAGTTTCAAAGAGCTAGCACAAACCGTGTTTGATTTAGAGTTCCAAATACATGTATCCCTATAGGAGAAAACAGAGTGAAACCTCAAAATGAAACCGGTTACTGCCAAGGAACGGTTTAACCTAGAAGAACGAAATTTGGCGAGCCAAGTGGGATTGGTGTACTGATCATTACCTGAAAGTTTCATCAAGATTGGGTGAAAAAGGGTGTGCTGAGATTTCAGGCAACTCGTAGTTTTTTGGAAGCTTGGCAGGCCCTTTCCATGAAAGTGATTCTCGCCAGTCTCTGCTTAGGGCTACATCAACAGCAAACAAACCATAGAGATAGAACTTGAAACTGCTTTATTGTGTCAAGTTTCAAAGAGCTAGCACAAACTTTGTTTGATTTAGAGTTCCAAATACATGTATCCCTATAGGAGAAAACAGAGTGAAACCTCAAAATGAAACCGGTTACTGCCAACGAACGGTTTAACCTAGAAGAACGAAATTTGGCGAGCCAAGTGGGATTGGTGTACTGATCATTACCTGAAAGTTTCATCAAGATTGGGTGAAAAAGTGTGTGCTGAAATTTCAGGCAACTCGTAGTTTTTTGGAAGCTTGGCAGGCCCTTTCCATGAAAGTGATTCTCGCCAGTCTCTGCTTAGGGCTACATCAACAGCAAACAAACCATAGAGATAGAACTTGAAACTGCTTTATTGTGTCAAGTTTCAAAGAGCTAGCACAAACCGTGTTTGATTTAGAGTTCCAAATACATGTATCCCTATAGGAGAAAACAGAGTGAAACCTCAAAATGAAACCGGTTACTGCCAAGGAACGGTTTAACCTAGAAGAACGAAATTTGGCGAGCCAAGTGGGATTGGTGTACTGATCATTACCTGAAAGTTTCATCAAGATTGGGTGAAAAAGTGTGTGCTGAGATTTGAGGCAACTCGTAGTTTTTTGGAAGCTTGGCAGGCCCTTTCCATGAAAGTGATTCTCGCCAGTCTCTGCTTAGGGCTACATCAACAGCAAACAAACCATAGAGATAGAACTTGAAACTGCTTTATTGTGTCAAGTTTCAAAGAGCTAGCACAAACCGTGTTTGATTTAGAGTTCCAAATACATGTATCCCTATAGGAGAAAACAGAGTGAAACCTCAAAATGAAACCGGTTACTGCCAAGGAACGGTTTAACCTAGAAGAACAAAATTTGGCAAGCCAAGTGGGATTGGTGTACTGATCATTACCTGAAAGTTTCATCAAGATTGGGTGAAAAAGTGTGTGCTGAGATTTCAGGAAACTCGTAGTTTTTTGGAAGCTTGGCAGGCCCTTTCCATGAAAGTGATTCTCGCCAGTCTCTGCTTAGGGCTACATCAACAGCAAACAAACCATAGAGATAGAACTTGAAACTGCTTTATTGTGTCAAGTTTCAAAGAGCTACCACAAACCGTGTTTGATTTAGAGTTCCAAATACATGTATCCCTATAGGAGAAAACAGAGTGAAACCTCAAAATGAAACCGGTTACTGCCAAGGAACGGTTTAACCTAGAAGAACGAAATTTGGCGAGCCAAGTGGGATTGGTGTACTGATCATTACCTGAAAGTTTCATCAAGATTGGGTGAGAAAGTGTGTGCTGAGATTTCAGGCAACTCGTAGTTTTTTGGAAGCTTGGCAGGCCCTTTCGATGAAAGTGATTCTCGCCAGTCTCTGCTTAGGGCTACATCAACAGCAAACAAACCATAGAGATAGAACGTGAAACTGCTTTATTGTGTCAAGCTTCAAAGAGCTAGCACAAACCGTGTTTGATTTAGAGTTCCAAATACATGTATCCCTATAGGAGAAAACAGAGTGAAACCTCAAAATGAAACCGGTTACTGCCAAGGAACGGTTTAACCTAGAAGAACGAAATTTGGCGAGCCAAGTGGGATTGGTGTACTGATCATTACCTGAAAGTTTCATCAAGATTGGGTGAAAAAGTGTCTGCTGAGATTTCAGGCAACTCGTAGTTTTTTGGAAGCTTGGCAGGCCCTTTAGATGAAAGTGATTCTCGCCAGTCTCTGCTTAGGGCTACATCAACAGCAAACAAACCATAGAGATAGAACTTGAAACTGCTTTATTGTGTCAAGTTTCAAAGAGCTAGCACAAACCGTGTTTGATTTAGAGTTCCAAATACATGTATCCCTATAGGAGAAAACAGAGTGAAACCTCAAAATGAAACCTGTTACTGCCAAGGAACGGTTTAACCTAGAAGAACGAAATTTGGCGAGCCAAGTGGGATTGGTGTACTGATCATTACCTGAAAGTTTCATCAAGATTGGGTGAAAAAGGGTGTGCTGAGATTTTAGGCAACTCGTAGTTTTTTGGAAGCTTGGCAGGCCCTTTCCCTGAAAGTGATTCTCGCCAGTCTCTGCTTAGGGCTACATCAACAGCAAACAAACCATAGAGATAGAACTTGAAACTGCTTTATTGTGTCAAGTTTCAAAGAGCTAGCACAAACCGTGTTTGATTTAGAGTTCCAAATACATGTATCCCTATAGGAGAAAACAGAGTGAAACCTCAAAATGAAACCGGTTACTGCCAACGAACGGTTTAACCTAGAAGAAAGAAATTTGGCGAGCCAAGTGGGATTGGTGTACTGATCATTACTTGAAAGTTTCATCAAGATTGGGTGAAAAAGTGTGAGCTGAGATTTCAGGCAACTCGTAGTTTTTTGGAAGCTTGGCAGGCCCTTTCCCTGAAAGTGATTCTCGCCAGTCTCTGCTTAGGGCTACGTCAACAGCAAACAAACCATAGAGATAGAACTTGAAACTGCTTTATTGTGTCAAGTTTCAAAGAGCTAGCACAAACCGTGTTTGATTTAGAGTTCCAAATACATGTATCCCTATAGGAGAAAACAGAGTGAAACCTCAAAATGAAACCGGTTACTGCCAACGAACGGTTTAACCTAGAAGAACGAAATTTGGCGAGCCAAGTGGGATTGGTGTACTGATCATTACTTGAAAGTTTCATCAAGATTGGGTGAAAAAGTGTGAGCTGAGATTTCAGGCAACTCGTAGTTTTTTGGAAGCTTGGCAGGCCCTTTCCCTGAAAGTGATTCTCGCCAGTCTCTGCTTAGGGCTACATCAACAGCAAACAAACCATAGAGATAGAACTTGAAACTGCTTTATTGTGTCAAGTTTCAAAGAGCTAGCACAAACCGTGTTTGATTTAGAGTTCCAAATACATGTATCCCTATAGGAGAAAACAGAGTGAAACCTCAAAATGAAACCGGTTACTGCCAAGGAACGGTTTAACCTAGAAGAACGAAATTTGGCAAGCCAAGTGGGATTGGTGTACTGATCATTACCTGAAAGTTTCATCAAGATTGGGTGAAAAAGTGTGTGCTGAGATTTCAGGCAACTCGTAGTTTTTTGGAAGCTTGGCAGGCCCTTTAACTGAAAGTGATTCTCGCCAGTCTCTGCTTAGGGCTACATCAACAGCAAACAAACCATAGAGATAGAACTTGAAACTGCTTTATTGTGTCAAGTTTCAAAGAGCTAGCACAAACCGTGTTTGATTTAGAGTTCCAAATACATGTATCCCTATAGGAGAAAACAGAGTGAAACCTCAAAATGAAACCGGTTACTGCCAACGAACGGTTTAACCTAGAAGAATGAAATTTGGCGAGCCAAGTGGGATTGGTGTACTGATCATTACCTGAAAGTTTCATCAAGATTGGGTGAAAAAGTGTGTGCTGAGATTTCAGGCAACTCGTAGTTTTTTGGAAGCTTGGCAGGCCCTTTCGATGAAAGTGATTCTCGCCAGTCTCTGCTTAGGGCTACATCAACAGCAAACAAACCATAGAGATAGAACGTGAAACTGCTTTATTGTGTCAAGTTTCAAACAGCTAGCACAAACCGTGTTTGATTTAGAGTTCCAAATACATGTATCCCTATAGGAGAAAACAGAGTGAAACCTCAAAATGAAACCGGTTACTGCCAACGAACGGTTTAACCTAGAAGAACGAAATTTGGCGAGCCAAGTGGGATTGGTGTACTGATCATTACCTGAAAGTTTCATCAAGATTGGGTGAAAAAGTGTGTGCTGAGATTTCAGGCAACTCGTAGTTTTTTGGAAGCTTGGCAGGCCCTTTCGATGAAAGTGATTCTCGCCAGTCTCTGCTTAGGGCTACATCAACAGCAAACAAACCATAGAGATAGAACTTGAAACTGATTTATTGTGTCAAGTTTCAAAGAGCTAGCACAAACCGTGTTTGATTTAGAGTTCCAAATACATGTATCCCTATAGGAGAAAACAGAGTGAAACCTCAAAATGAAACCGGTTACTGCCAACGAACGGTTTAACCTAGAAGAACGAAATTTGGCGAGCCAAGTGGGATTGGTGTACTGATCATTACCTGAAAGTTTCATCAAGATTGGGTGAAAAAGTGTGTGCTGAGATTTCAGGCAACTCGTAGTTTTTTGGAAGCTTGGCAGGCCCTTTCCCTGAAAGTGATTCTCGCCAGTCTCTGCTTAGGGCTACATCAACAGCAAACAAACCATAGAGATAGAACTTGAAACTGCTTTATTGTGTCAAGTTTCAAAGAGCTAGCACCAACCGTGTTTGATTTAGAGTTCCAAATACATGTATCCCTATAGGAGAAAACAGAGTGAAACCTCAAAATGAAACCGGTTACTGCCAAGGAACGGTTTAACCTAGAAGAACGAAATTTGGCGAGCCAAGTGGGATTGGTGTACTGATCATTACCTGAAAGTTTCATCAAGATTGGGTGAAAAAGGGTGTGCTGAGATTTCAGGCAACTCGTAGTTTTTTGGAAGCTTGGCAGGCCCTTTCCATGAAAGTGATTCTCGCCAGTCTCTGCTTAGGGCTACATCAACAGCAAACAAACCATAGAGATAGAACTTGAAACTGCTTTATTGTGTCAAGTTTCAAAGAGCTAGCACAAACCGTGTTTGATTTAGAGTTCCAAATACATGTATCCCTATAGGAGAAAACAGAGTGAAACCTCAAAATGAAACCGGTTACTGCCAACAAACGGTTTAACCTAGAAGAATGAAATTTGGCGAGCCAAGTGGGATTGGTGTACTGATCATTACCTGAAAGTTTCATCAAGATTGGGTGAAAAAGTCTGTGCTGAGATTTGAGGCAACTCGTAGTTTTTTGGAAGCTTGGCAGGCCCTTTCCATGAAAGTGATTCTCGCCAGTCTCTGCTTAGGGCTACATCAACAGCAAACAAACCATAGAGATAGAACTTGAAACTGCTTTATTGTGTCAAGTTTCAAATAGCTAGCACAAACCGTGTTTGATTTAGAGTTCCAAATACATGTATCCCTATAGGAGAAAACAGAGTGAAACCTCAAAATGAAACCGGTTACTGCCAACGAACGGTTTAACCTAGAAGAACGAAATTTGGCGAGCCAAGTGGGAATGGTGTACTGATCATTACCTGAAAGTTTCATCAAGATTGGGTGAAAAAGTGTGTGATGAGATTTCAGGCAACTCGTAGTTTTTTGGAAGCTTGGCAGGCCCTTTCGATGAAAGTGATTCTCGCCAGTCTCTGCTTAGGGCTACATCAACAGCAAACAAAGCATAGAGACAGAACTTGAAACTGCTTTATTGTGTCAAGTTTCAAAGAGCTAGCACAAACCGTGTTTGATTTAGAGTTCCAAATACATGTATCCCTATAGGAGAAAACAGAGTGAAACCTCAAAATGAAACCGGTTACTGCCAAGGAACGGTTTAACCTAGAAGAACGAAATTTGGCGAGCCAAGTGGGATTGGTGTACTGATCATTACCTGAAAGTTTCATCAAGATTGGGTGAAAAAGTGTGTGCTGAGATTTCAGGCAACTCGTAGTTTTTTGGAAGCTTGGCAGGCCCTTTCCCTGAAAGTGATTCTCGCCAGTCTCTGCTTAGGGCTACATCAACAGCAAACAAACCATAGAGATAGAACTTGAAACTGCTTTATTGTGTCAAGTTTCAAAGAGCTACCACAAACCGTGTTTGATTTAGAGTTCCAAATACATGTATCCCTATAGGAGAAAACAGAGTGAATCCTCAAAATGAAACCGGTTACTGCCAAGGAACGGTTTAACCTAGAAGAACGAAATTTGGCGAGCCAAGTGGGATTGGTGTACTGATCATTACCTGAAAGTTTCATCAAGATTGGGTGAAAAAGGGTGTGCTGAGATTTCAGGCAACTCGTAGTTTTTTGGAAGCTTGGCAGGCCCTTTCCATGAAAGTGATTCTCGCCAGTCTCTGCTTAGGGCTACATCAACAGCAAACAAACCATAGAGATAGAACTTGAAACTGCTTTATTGTGTCAAGTTTCAAAGAGCTAGCACAAACCGTGTTTGATTTAGAGTTCCAAATACATGTATCCCTATAGGAGAAAACAGAGTGAAACCTCAAAATGAAACCGGTTACTGCCAACGAACGGTTTAACCTAGAAGAATGAAATTTGGCGAGCCAAGTGGGATTGGTGTACTGATCATTACCTGAAAGTTTCATCAAGATTGGGTGAAAAAGTGTGTGCTGAGATTTGAGGCAACTCGTAGTTTTTTGGAAGCTTGGCAGGCCCTTTCCATGAAAGTGATTCTCGCCAGTCTCTGCTTAGGGCTACATCAACAGCAAACAAACCATAGAGATAGAACTGGAAACTGCTTTATTGTGTCAAGTTTCAAAGAGCTAGCACAAACCGTGTTTGATTTAGAGTTCCAAATACATGTATCCCTATAGGAGAAAACAGAGTGAAACCTCAAAATGAAACCGGTTACTGCCAACGAACGGTTTAACCTAGAAGAACGAAATTTGGCGAGCCAAGTGGGATTGGTGTACTGATCATTACCTGAAAGTTTCATCAAGATTGGGTGAAAAAGTGTGTGATGAGATTTCAGGCAACTCGTAGTTTTTTGGAAGCTTGGCAGGCCCTTTCCATGAAAGTGATTCTCGCCAGTCTCTGCTTAGGGCTACAATAACAGCAAACAAAGCATAGAGACAGAACTTGAAACTGCTTTATTGTGTCAAGTTTCAAAGAGCTAGCACAAACCGTGTTTGATTTAGAGTTCCAAATACATGTATCCCTATAGGAGAAAACAGAGTGAAACCTCAAAATGAAACCGGTTACTGCCAAGGAACGGTTTAACCTAGAAGAACGAAATTTGGCGAGCCAAGTGGGATTGGTGTACTGATCATTACCTGAAAGTTTCATAAAGATTGGGTGAAAAAGGGTGTGCTGAGATTTCAGGCAACTCGTAGTTTTTTGGAAGCTTGGCAGGCCCTTTCCATGAAAGTGATTCTCGCCAGTCTCTGCTTAGGGCTACATCAACAGCAAACAAACCATAGAGATAGAACTTGAAACTGCTTTATTGTGTCAAGTTTCAAAGAGCTAGCACAAACCGTGTTTGATTTAGAGTTCCAAATACATGTATCCCTATAGGAGAAAACAGAGTGAAACCTCAAAATGAAACCGGTTACTGCCAACGAACGGTTTAACCTAGAAGAACGAAATTTGGCGAGCCAAGTGGGATTGGTGTACTGATCATTACCTGAAAGTTTCATCAAGATTGGGTGAAAAAGTGTGTGCTGAGATTTCAGGAAACTCGTAGTTTTTTGGAAGCTTGGCAGGCCCTTTCCCTGAAAGTGATTCTCGCCAGTCTCTGCTTAGGGCTACATCAACAGCAAACAAACCATAGAGATAGAACTTGAAACTGCTTTATTGTGTCAAGTTTCAAAGAGCTAGCACAAACCGTGTTTGATTTAGAGTTCCAAATACATGTATCCCTATAGGAGAAAACAGATTGAAACCTCAAAATGAAACCGGTTACTGCCAAGGAACGGTTTAACCTAGAAGAACGAAATTTGGCGAGCCAAGTGGGATTGGTGTACTGATCATTACCTGAAAGTTTCATCAAGATTGGGTGAAAAAGTGTGTGCTGAGATTTCAGGCAACTCGTAGTTTTTTGGAAGCTTGGCAGGCCCTTTCCTGAAAGTGATTCTCGCCAGTCTCTGCTTAGGGCTACATCAACAGCAAACAAACCATAGAGATAGAACTTGAAACTGCTTTATTGTGTCAAGTTTCAAAGAGCTAGCACAAACCGTGTTTGATTTAGAGTTCCAAATACATGTATCCCTATAGGAGAAAACAGAGTGAATCCTCAAAATGAAACCGGTTACTGCCAAGGAACGGTTTAACCTAGAAGAACGAAATTTGGCGAGCCAAGTGGGATTGGTGTACTGATCATTACCTGAAAGTTTCATCAAGATTGGGTGAAAAAGGTTGTGCTGAGATTTCAGGCAACTCGTAGTTTTTTGGAAGCTTGGCAGGCCCTTTCCCTGAAAGTGATTCTCGCCAGTCTCTGCTTAGGGCTACATCAACAGCAAACAAACCATAGAGATAGAACTTGAAACTGCTTTATTGTGTCAAGTTTCAAAGAGCTAGCACAAACCGTGTTTGATTTAGAGTTCCAAATACATGTATCCCTATAGGAGAAAACAGAGTGAAACCTCAAAATGAAACCGGTTACTGCCAAGGAACGGTTTAACCTAGAAGAACGAAATTTGGCGAGCCAAGTGGGATTGGTGTACTGATCATTACCTGAAAGTTTCATCAAGATTGGGTGAAAAAGGGTGTGCTGAGATTTCAGGCAACTCGTAGTTTTTTGGAAGCTTGGCAGGCCCTTTCCATGAAAGTGATTCTCGCCAGTCTCTGCTTAGGGCTACATCAACAGCAAACAAACCGTAGAGATAGAACTTGAAACTGCTTTATTGTGTCAAGTTTCAAAGAGCTAGCACAAACCATGTTTGATTTAGAGTTCCAAATACATGTATCCCTATAGGAGAAAACAGAGTGAAACCTCAAAATGAAACCGGTTACTGCCAACGAACGGTTTAACCTAGAAGAACGAAATTTGGCGAGCCAAGTGGGATTGGTGTACTGATCATTACCTGAAAGTTTCATCAAGATTGGGTGAAAAAGTGTGTGCTGAGATTTCAGGCAACTCGTAGTTTTTTGGAAGCTTGGCAGGCCCTTTCCCTGAAAGTGATTCTCGCCAGTCTCTGCTTAGGGCTACATCAACAGCAAACAAACCATAGAGATAGAACTTGAAACTGCTTTATTGTGTCAAGTTTCAAAGAGCTAGCACAAACCGTGTTTGATTTAGAGTTCCAAATACATGTATCCCTATAGGAGAAAACAGAGTGAAACCTCAAAATGAAACCGGTTACTGCCAAGGAACGGTTTAACCTAGAAGAACGAAATTTGGCGAGCCAAGTGGGATTGGTGTACTGATCATTACCTGAAAGTTTCATCAAGATTGGGTGAAAAAGGGTGTGCTGAGATTTCAGGCAACTCGTAGTTTTTTGGAAGCTTGGCAGGCCCTTTCCCTGAAAGTGATTCTCGCCAGTCTCTGCTTAGGGCTACATCAACAGCAAACAAACCATAGAGATAGAACTTGAAACTGCTTTATTGTGTCAAGTTTCAAAGAGCTAGCACAAACCGTGTTTGATTTAGAGTTCCAAATACATGTATCCCTATAGGAGAAAACAGAGTGAAACCTCAAAATGAAACCGGTTACTGCCAAGGAACGGTTTAACCTAGAAGAACGAAATTTGGCGAGCCAAGTGGGATTGGTGTACTGATCATTACCTGAAAGTTTCATCAAGATTGGGTGAAAAAGGGTGTGCTGAGATTTCAGGCAACTCGTAGTTTTTTGGAAGCTTGGCAGGCCCTTTCCATGAAAGTGATTCTCGCCAGTCTCTGCTTAGGGCTACATCAACAGCAAACAAACCGTAGAGATAGAACTTGAAACTGCTTTATTGTGTCAAGTTTCAAAGAGCTAGCACTAACCGTGTTTGATTTAGAGTTCCAAATACATGTATCCCTATAGGAGAAAACAGAGTGAAACCTCAAAATGAAACCGGTTACTGCCAACGAACGGTTTAACCTAGAAGAACGAAATTTGGCGAGCCAAGTGGGATTGGTGTACTGATCATTACCTGAAAGTTTCATCAAGATTGGGTGAAAAAGTGTGTGCTGAGATTTCAGGCAACTCGTAGTTTTTTGGAAGCTTGGCAGGCCCTTTCCCTGAAAGTGATTCTCGCCAGTCTCTGCTTAGGGCTACATCAACAGCAAACAAACCATAGAGATAGAACTTGAAACTGCTTTATTGTGTCAAGTTTCAAAGAGCTAGCACAAACCGTGTTTGATTTAGAGTTCCAAATACATGTATCCCTATAGGAGAAAACAGAGTGAAACCTCAAAATGAAACCGGTTACTGCCAAGTAACGGTTTAACCTAGAAGAACGAAATTTGCCGAGCCAAGTGGGATTGGTGTACTGATCATTACCTGAAAGTTTCATCAAGATTGGGTGAAAAAGGGTGTGCTGAGATTTCAGGCAACTCGTAGTTTTTTGGAAGCTTGGCAGGCCCTTTCCATGAAAGTGATTCTCGCCAGTCTCTGCTTAGGGCTACATCAACAGCAAACAAACCATAGAGATAGAACTTGAAACTGCTTTATTGTGTCAAGTTTCAAAGAGCTAGCACAAACCGTGTTTGATTTAGAGTTCCAAATACATGTATCCCTATAGGAGAAAACAGAGTGAAACCTCAAAATGAAACCGGTTACTGCCAACGAACGGTTTAACCTAGAAGAACGAAATTTGGCGAGCCAAGTGGGATTGGTGTACTGATCATTACCTGAAAGTTTCATCAAGATTGGGTGAAAAAGTGTGTGCTGAGATTTGAGGGAACTTGTAGTTTTTTGGAAGCTTGGCAGGCCCTTTCCATGAAAGTGATTCTCGCCAGTCTCTGCTTAGGGCTACATCAACAGCAAACAAACCATAGAGATAGAACTTGAAACTGCTTTATTGTGTCAAGTTTCAAAGAGCTAGCACAAACCGTGTTTGATTTAGAGTTCCAAATATATGTATCCCTATAGGAGAAAACAGAGTGAAACCTCAAAATGAAACCGGTTACTGCCAAGGAACGGTTTAACCTAGAAGAACGAAATTTGGCGAGCCAAGTGGGATTGGTGTACTGATTATTACCTGAAAGTTTCATCAAGATTGGGTGAAAAAGGGTGTGCTGAGATTTCAGGCAACTCGTAGTTTTTTGGAAGCTTGGCAGGCCCTTTCTATGAAAGTGATTCTCGCCAGTCTCTGCTTAGGGCTACATCAACAGCAAACAAACCGTAGAGATAGAACGTGAAACTGCTTTATTGTGTCAAGTTTCAAAGAGCTAGCACAAACCGTGTTTGATTTAGAGTTCCAAATACATGTATCCCTATAGGAGAAAACAGAGTGAAACCTCAAAATGAAACCGGTTACTGCCAAGGAACGGTTTAACCTAGAAGAACGAAATTTGGCGCGCCAAGTGGGATTGGTGTACTGATCATTACCTGAAAGTTTCATCAAGATTGGGTGAAAAAGGGTGTGCTGAGATTTCAGGCAACTCGTAGTTTTTTGGAAGCTTGGCAGGCCCTTTCCATGAAAGTGATTCTCGCCAGTCTCTGCTTAGGGCTACATCAACAGCAAACAAACCATAGAGATAGAACTTGAAACTGCTTTATTGTGTCAAGTTTCAAAGAGCTAGCACAAACCGTGTTTGATTTAGAGTTCCAAATACATGTATCCCTATAGGAGAAAACAGAGTGAAACCTCAAAATGAAACCGGTTACTGCCAAGGAACGGTTTAACCTAGAAGAACGAAATTTGGCGAGCCAAGTGGGATTGGTGTACTGATCATTACCTGAAAGTTTCATCAAGATTGGGTGAAAAAGGGTGTGCTGAGATTTCAGGCAACTCGTAGTTTTTTGGAAGCTTGGCAGGCCCTTTCCCTGAAAGTGATTCTCGCCAGTCTCTGCTTAGGGCTACATCAACAGCAAACAAACCATAGAGATAGAACTTGAAACTGCTTTATTGTGTCAAGTTTCAAAGAGCTAGCACAAACCGTGTTTGATTTAGAGTTCCAAATACATGTATCCCTATAGGAGAAAACAGAGTGAAACCTCAAAATGAAACCGGTTACTGCCAACGAACGGTTTAACCTAGAAGAACGAAATTTGGCGAGCCAAGTGGGATTGGTGTACTGATCATTACCTGAAAGTTTCATCAAGATTGGGTGAAAAAGGGTGTGCTGAGATTTGAGGCAACTCGTAGTTTTTTGGAAGCTTGGCAGGCCCTTTCCATGAAAGTGATTCTCGCCAGTCTCTGCTTAGGGCTACATCAACAGCAAACAAACCATAGAGATAGAACTTGAAACTGCTTTATTGTGTCAAGTTTCAAAGAGCTAGCACAAACCGTGTTTGATTTAGAGTTCCAAATACATGTATCCCTATAGGAGAAAACAGAGTGAAACCTCAAAATGAAACCGGTTACTGCCAACGAACGGTTTAACCTAGAAGAACGAAATTTGGCGAGCCAAGTGGGATTGGTGTACTGATCATTACCTGAAAGTTTCATCAAGATTGGGTGAAAAAGTGTGTGCTGAGATTTCAGGCAACTCGTAGTTTTTTGAAAGCTTGGCAGGCCCTTTCCCTGAAAGTGATTCTCGCCAGTCTCTGCTTAGGGCTACATCAACAGCAAACAAACCATAGAGATAGAACGTGAAACTGCTTTATTGTGTCAAGTTTCAAAGAGCTACCACAAACCGTGTTTGATTTAGAGTTCCAAATACATGTATCCCTATAGGAGAAAACAGAGTGAAACCTCAAAATGAAACCGGTTACTGCCAACGAATGGTTTAACCTAGAAGAACGAAATTTGGCGAGCCAAGTGGGATTGGTGTACTGATCATTACCTGAAAGTTTCATCAAGATTGGGTGAAAAAGTGTGTGCTGAGATTTCAGGCAACTCGTAGTTTTTTGGAAGCTTGGCAGGCCCTTTCCATGAAAGTGATTCTCGCCAGTCTCTGCTTAGGGCTACATCAACAGCAAACAAACCATAGAGATAGAACTTGAAACTGCTTTATTGTGTCAAGTTTCAAAGAGCTAGCACAAACCGTGTTTGATTTAGAGTTCCAAATACATGTATCCCTATAGGAGAAAACAGAGTGAAACCTCAAAATGAAACCGGTTACTGCCAAGGAACGGTTTAACCTAGAAGAATGAAATTTGGCGAGCCAAGTGGGATTCGTGTACTGATCATTACCTGAAAGTTTCATCAAGATTGGGTGAAAAAGGGTGTGCTGAGATTTGAGGCAACTCGTAGTTTTCTGGAAGCTTGGCAGGCCCTTTCCATGAAAGTGATTCTCGCCAGTCTCTGCTTAGGGCTACATCAACAGCAAACAAACCATAGAGATAGAACTTGAAACTGCTTTATTGTGTCAAGTTTCAAAGAGCTAGCACAAACCGTGTTTGATTTAGAGTTCCAAATTCATGTATCCCTATAGGAGAAAACAGAGTGAAACCTCAAAATGAAACCGGTTACTGCCAAGGAACGGTTTCACCTAGAAGAACGAAATTTGGCGAGCCAAGTGGGATTGGTGTACTGATCATTACCTGAAAGTTTCATCAAGATTGGGTGAAAAAGTGTGTGCTGAGATTTCAGGCAACTCGTAGTTTTTTGGAAGCTTGGCAGGCCCTTTCCATGAAAGTGATTCTCGCCAGTCTCTGCTTAGGGCTACATCAACAGCAAACAAACCATAGAGATAGAACTTGAAACTGCTTTATTGTGTCAAGTTTCAAAGAGCTAGCACAAACCGTGTTTGATTTAGAGTTCCAAATACATGTATCCCTATAGGAGAAAACAGAGTGAAACCTCAAAATGAAACCGGTTACTGCCAACGAACGGTTTAACCTAGAAAAACCAAATTTGGGGAGCCAAGTGGAATTGGTGTACTGATCATTACCTGAAAGTTTCATCAAGATTGGGTGAAAAAGGGTGTGCTGAGATTTCAGGCACCTCGTAGTTTTTTGGAAGCTTGGCAGGCCCTTTCCATGAAAGTGATTCTCGCCAGTCTCTGCTTAGGGCTACATCAACAGCAAACAAACCATAGAGATAGAACTTGAAACTGCTTTATTGTGTCAAGTTTCAAATAGCTACCACAAACCGTGTTTGATTTAGAGTTCCAAATACATGTATCCCTATAGGAGAAAACAGAGTGAAACCTCAAAATGAAACCGGTTACTGCCAACGAACGGTTTAACCTAGAAGAACGAAATTTGGCGAGCCAAGTGGGATTGGTGTACTGGTCATTACCTGAAAGTTTCATCAAGATTGGGTGAAAAAGTGTGTGCTGAGATTTCAGGAAACTCGTAGTTTTTTGGAAGCTTGGCAGGCCCTTTCCCTGAAAGTGATTCTCGCCAGTCTCTGCTTAGGGCTACATCAACAGCAAACAAACCATAGAGATAGAACTTGAAACTGCTTTATTGTGTCAAGTTTCAAAGAGCTAGCACAAACCGTGTTTGATTTAGAGTTCCAAATACATGTATCCCTATAGGAGAAAACAGAGTGAAACCTCAAAATGAAACCGGTTACTGCCAAGGAACGATTTAACCTAGAAGAACGAAATTTGGCGAGCCAAGTGGGATTGGTGTACTGATCATTACCTGAAAGTTTCATCAAGATTGGGTGAAAAAGTGTGTGCTGAGATTTCAGGCAACTCGTAGTTTTTTGGAAGCTTGGCAGGCCCTTTCCATGAAAGTGATTCTCGCCAGTCTCTGCTTAGGGCTACATCAACAGCAAACAAACCATAGAGATAGAACTTGAAACTGCTTTATTGTGTCAAGTTTCAAAGAGCTAGCACAAACCGTGTTTGATTTAGAGTTCCAAATACATGTATCCCTATAGGAGAAAACAGAGTGAAACCTCAAAATGAAACCGGTTACTGCCAAGGAACGGTTTAACCTAGAAGAACGAAATTTGCCGAGCCAAGTGGGATTGGTGTACTGATCATTACCTGAAAGTTTCATCAAGATTGGGTGAAAAAGGGTGTGCTGAGATTTCAGGCAACTCGTAGTTTTTTGGAAGCTTGGCAGGCCCTTTCCATGAAAGTGATTCTCGCCAGTCTCTGCTTAGGGCTACATCAACAGCAAACAAACCATAGAGATAGAACTTGAAACTGCTTTATTGTGTCAAGTTTCAAAGAGCTAGCACAAACCGTGTTTGATTTAGAGTTCCAAATACATGTATCCCTATAGGAGAAAACAGAGTGAAACCTCAAAATGAAACCGGTTACTGCCAACGAACGGTTTAACCTAGAAAAATGAAATTTGGCGAGCCAAGTGGGATTGGTGTACTGATCATTACCTGAAAGTTTCATCAAGATTGGGTGAAAAAGTGTGTGCTGAGATTTGAGGCAACTCGTAGTTTTTTGGAAGCTTGGCAGGCCCTTTCCATGAAAGTGATTCTCGCCAGTCTCTGCTTAGGGCTACATCAACAGCAAACAAACCATAGAGATAGAACTTGAAACTGCTTTATTGTGTCAAGTTTCAAAGAGCTATCACAAACCGTGTTTGATTTAGAGTTCCAAATACATGTATCCCTATAGGAGAAAACAGAGTGAAACCTCAAAATGAAACCGGTTACTGCCAACGAACGGTTTAACCTAGAAGAACGAAATTTGGCGAGCCAAGTGGGATTGGTGTACTGATCATTACCTGAAAGTTTCATCAAGATTGGGTGAAAAAGTGTGTGCTGAGATTTCAGGCAACTCGTAGTTTTTTGGAAGCTTGGCAGGCCCTTTCCCTGAAAGTGATTCTCGCCAGTCTCTGCTTAGGGCTACATCAACAGCAAACAAACCATAGAGATAGAACTTGAAACTGCTTTATTGTGTCAAGTTTCAAAGAGCTAGGACAAACCGTGTTTGATTTAGAGTTCCAAATACATGTATCCCTATAGGAGAAAACAGAGTGAAACCTCAAAATGAAACCGGTTACTGCCAAGGAACGGTTTAACCTAGAAGAACGAAATTTGGCGAGCCAAGTGGGATTGGTGTACTGATCATTACCTGAAAGTTTCATCAAGATTGGGTGAAAAAGGGTGTGCTGAGATTTCAGGCAACTCGTAGTTTTTTGGAAGCTTGGCAGGCCCTTTCCATGAAAGTGATTCTCGCCAGTCTCTGCTTAGGGCTACATCAACAGCAAACAAACCATAGAGATAGAACTTGAAACTGCTTTATTGTGTCAAGTTTCAAAGAGCTAGCACAAACCGTGTTTGATTTAGAGTTCCAAATACATGTATCCCTATAGGAGAAAACAGAGTGAAACCTCAAAATGAAACCGGTTACTGCCAAGGAACGGTTTAACCTAGAAGAACGAAATTTGGCGAGCAAAGTGGGATTGGTGTACTGATCATTACCTGAAAGTTTCATCAAGATTGGGTGAAAAAGGGTGTGCTGAGATTTCAGGCAACTCGTAGTTTTTTGGAAGCTTGGCAGGCCCTTTCAATGAAAGTGATTCTCGCCAGTCTCTGCTTAGGGCTACATCAACAGCAAACAAACCATAGAGATAGAACTTGAAACTGCTTTATTGTGTCAAGTTTCAAAGAGCTAGCACAAACCTTGTTTGATTTAGAGTTCCAAATACATGTATCCCTATAGGAGAAAACAGAGTGAAACCTCAAAATGAAACCGGTTACTGCCAAGGAACGGTTTAACCTAGAAGAACGAAATTTGGCGAGCCAAGTGGGATTGGTGTACTGATCATTACCTGAAAGTTTCATCAAGATTGGGTGAAAAAGTGTGTGCTGAGATTTCAGGCAACTCGTAGTTTTTTGGAAGCTTGGCAGGCCCTTTCGATGAAAGTGATTCTCGCCAGTCTCTGCTTAGGGCTACATCAACAGCAAACAAACCATAGAGATAGAACGTGACACTGCTTTATTGTGTCAAGTTTCAAAGAGCTAGCACAAACCGTGTTTGATTTAGAGTTCCAAATACATGTATCCCTATAGGAGAAAACAGAGTGAAACCTCAAAATGAAACCGGTTACTGCCAACGAACGGTTTAACCTAGAAGAACGAAATTTGGCGAGCCAAGTGGGATTGGTGTACTGATCATTACCTGAAAGTTTCATCAAGATTGGGTGAAAAAGTGTGTGCTGAGATTTCAGGCAACTCGTAGTTTTTTGGAAGCTTGGCAGGCCCTTTCCATGAAAGTGATTCTCGCCAGTCTCTGCTTAGGGCTACATCAACAGCAAACAAACCATAGAGATAGAACTTGAAACTGCTTTATTGTGTCAAGTTTCAAAGAGCTAGCACAAACCGTGTTTGATTTAGAGTTCCAAATACATGTATCCCTATAGGAGAAAACAGAGTGAAACCTCAAAATGAAACCGGTTACTGCCAACGAACGGTTTAACCTAGAAGAACGAAATTTGGCGAGCCAAGTGGGATTGGTGTACTGATCATTACCTGAAAGTTTCATCAAGATTGGGTGAAAAAGTGTGTGCTGAGATTTCAGGCAACTCGTAGTTTTTTGGAAGCTTGGCAGGCCCTTTCCCTGAAAGTGATTCTCGCCAGTCTCTGCTTAGGGCTACATCAACAGCAAACAAACCATAGAGATAGAACTTGAAACTGCTTTATTGTGTCAAGTTTCAAAGAGCTAGCACAAACCGTGTTTGATTTAGAGTTCCAAATACATGTATCCCTATAGGAGAAAACAGAGTGAAACCTCAAAATGAAACCGGTTACTGCCAACGAACGGTTTAACCTAGAAGAACGAAATTTGGCGAGCCAAGTGGGATTGGTGTACTGATCATTACCTGAAAGTTTCATCAAGATTGGGTGAAAAAGTGTGTGCTGAGATTTCAGGCAACTCGTAGATTTTTGGAAGCTTGGCAGGCCCTTTCCATGAAAGTGATTCTCGCCAGTCTCTGCTTAGGGCTACATCAACAGCAAACAAACCATAGAGATAGAACTTGAAACTGCTTTATTGTGTCAAGTTTCAAAGAGCTAGCACAAACCGTGTTTGATTTAGAGTTCCAAATACATGTATCCCTATAGGAGAAAACAGAGTGAAACCTCAAAATGAAACCGGTTACTGCCAACGAACGGTTTAACCTAGAAGAACGAAATTTGGCGAGCCAAGTGGGATTGGTGTACTGATCATTACCTGAAAGTTTCATCAAGATTGGGTGAAAAAGGGTGTGCTGAGATTTGAGGCAACTCGTAGTTTTTTGGAAGCTTGGCAGGCCCTTTCCATGAAAGTGATTCTCGCCAGTCTCTGCTTAGGGCTACATCAACAAAAAACAAACCATAGAGATAGAACTTGAAACTGCTTTATTGTGTCAAGTTTCAAAGAGCTAGCACAAACCGTGTTTGATTTAGAGTTCCAAATACATGTATCCCTATAGGAGAAAACAGAGTGAAACCTCAAAATGAAACCGGTTACTGCCAAGGAACAGTTTAACCTAGAAGAACGAAATTTGGCGAGCCAAGTGGGATTGGTGTACTGATCATTACCTGAAAGTTTCATCAAGATTGGGTGAAAAAGGGTGTGCTGAGATTTCAGGCAACTCGTAGTTTTTTGGAAGCTTGGCAGGCCCTTTCCATGAAAGTGATTCTCGCCAGTCTCTGCTTAGGGCTACATCAACAGCAAACAAACCATAGAGATAGAACTTGAAACTGCTTTATTGTGTCAAGTTTCAAAGGGCTACCACAAACCGTGTTTGATTTAGAGTTCCAAATACATGTATCCCTATAGGAGAAAACAGAGTGAAACCTCAAAATGAAACCGGTTACTGCCAACGAACGGTTTAACCTAGAAGAACGAAATTTGGCGAGCCAAGTGGGATTGGTGTACTGATCATTACCTGAAAGTTTCATCAAGATTGGGTGAAAAAGTGTGTGCTGAGATTTCAGGCAACTCGTAGTTTTTTGGAAGCTTGGCAGGCCCTTTCCATGAAAGTGATTCTCGCCAGTCTCTGCTTAGGGCTACATCAACAGCAAACAAACCATAGAGATAGAACTTGAAACTGCTTTATTGTGTCAAGTTTCAAAGAGCTAGCACAAACCGTGTTTGATTTAGAGTTCCAAATACATGTATCCCTATAGGAGAAAACAGAGTGAAACCTCAAAATGAAACCGGTTACTGCCAAGGAACGGTTTAAACTAGAAGAACGAAATTTGGCGAGCCAAGTGGGATTGGTGTACTGATCATTACCTGAAAGTTTCATCAAGATTGGGTGAAAAAGTGTGTGCTGAGATTTCAGGCAACTCGTAGTTTTTTGGAAGCTTGGCAGGCCCTTTCCATGAAAGTGATTCTCGCCAGTCTCTGCTTAGGGCTACATCAACAGCAAACAAACCATAGAGATAGAACTTGAAACTGCTTTATTGTGTCAAGTTTCAAAGAGCTAGCACAAACCGTGTTTGATTTAGAGTTCCAAATACATGTATCCCTATAGGAGAAAACAGAGTGAAACCTCAAAATGAAACCGGTTACTGCCAACGAACGGTTTAACCTAGAAGAACGAAATTTGGCGAGCCAAGTGGGATTGGTGTACTGATCATTACTTGAAAGTTTCATCAAGATTGGGTGAAAAAGTGTGAGCTGAGATTTCAGGCAACTCGTAGTTTTTTGGAAGCTTGGCAGGCCCTTTCCCTGAAAGTGATTCTCGCCAGTCTCTGCTTAGGGCTACATCAACAGCAAACAAACCATAGAGATAGAACTTGAAACTGCTTTATTGTGTCAAGTTTCAAAGAGCTAGCACAAACCGTGTTTGATTTAGAGTTCCAAATACATGAATCCCTATAGGAGAAAACAGAGTGAAACCTCAAAATGAAACCGGTTACTGCCAAGGAACGGTTTAACCTAGAAGAACGAAATTTGGCGAGCCAAGTGGGATTGGTGTACTGATCATTACCTGAAAGTTTCATCAAGATTGGGTGAAAAAGGGTGTGCTGAGATTTCAGGCAACTTGTAGTTTTTTGGAAGCTTGGCAGGCCCTTTCCATGAAAGTGATTCTCGCCAGTCTCTGCTTAGGGGTACATCAACAGCAAACAAACCATAGAGATAGAACTTGAAACTGCTTTATTGTGTCAAGTTTCAAAGAGCTAGCACAAACCGTGTTTGATTTAGAGTTCCAAATACATGTATCCCTATAGGAGAAAACAGAGTGAAACCTCAAAATGAAACCGGTTACTGCCAAGGAACGGTTTAACCTAGAAGAACGAAATTTGGCGAGCCAAGTGGGATTGGTGTACTG
The DNA here is from genome assembly GCF_052094955.1 of Ictidomys tridecemlineatus. Lineage (NCBI taxonomy): Eukaryota > Metazoa > Chordata > Mammalia > Rodentia > Sciuridae > Ictidomys > Ictidomys tridecemlineatus. The sequence continues at coordinate 25,107 of NW_027524744.1, forward strand.
ATCATTACCTGAAAGTTTCATCAAGATTGGGTGAAAAAGGGTGTGCTGAGATTTCAGGAAACTCGTAGTTTTTTGGAAGCTTGGCAGGCCCTTTCCATGAAAGTGATTCTCGCCAGTCTCTGCTTAGGGCTACATCAACAGCAAACAAACCATAGAGATAGAACTTGAAACTGCTTTATTGTGTCAAGTTTCAAAGGGCTACCACAAACCGTGTTTGATTTAGAGTTCCAAATACATGTATCCCTATAGGAGAAAACAGAGTGAAACCTCAAAATGAAACCGGTTACTGCCAACGAACGGTTTAACCTAGAAGAACGAAATTTGGCGAGCCAAGTGGGATTGGTGTACTGATCATTACCTGAAAGTTTCATCAAGATTGGGTGAAAAAGTGTGTGCTGAGATTTCAGGCAACTCGTAGTTTTTTGGAAGCTTGGCAGGCCCTTTCCATGAAAGTGATTCTCGCCAGTCTCTGCTTAGGGCTACATCAACAGCAAACAAACCATAGAGATAGAACTTGAAACTGCTTTATTGTGTCAAGTTTCAAAGAGCTAGCACAAACCGTGTTTGATTTAGAGTTCCAAATACATGTATCCCTATAGGAGAAAACAGAGTGAAACCTCAAAATGAAACCGGTTACTGCCAAGGAACGGTTTAAACTAGAAGAACGAAATTTGGCGAGCCAAGTGGGATTGGTGTACTGATCATTACCTGAAAGTTTCATCAAGATTGGGTGAAAAAGTGTGTGCTGAGATTTCAGGCAACTCGTAGTTTTTTGGAAGCTTGGCAGGCCCTTTCCATGAAAGTGATTCTCGCCAGTCTCTGCTTAGGGCTACATCAACAGCAAACAAACCATAGAGATAGAACTTGAAACTGCTTTATTGTGTCAAGTTTCAAAGAGCTAGCACAAACCGTGTTTGATTTAGAGTTCCAAATACATGTATCCCTATAGGAGAAAACAGAGTGAAACCTCAAAATGAAACCGGTTACTGCCAACGAACGGTTTAACCTAGAAGAACGAAATTTGGCGAGCCAAGTGGGATTGGTGTACTGATCATTACCTGAAAGTTTCATCAAGATTGGGTGAAAAAGTGTGTGCTGAGATTTCAGGCAACTCGTAGATTTTTGGAAGCTTGGCAGGCCCTTTCCATGAAAGTGATTCTCGCCAGTCTCTGCTTAGGGCTACATCAACAGCAAAACAAACCATAGAGATAGAACTTGAAACTGCTTTATTGTGTCAAGTTTCAAAGAGCTAGCACAAACCGTGTTTGATTTAGAGTTCCAAATACATGTATCCCTATAGGAGAAAACAGAGTGAAACCTCAAAATGAAACCGGTTACTGCCAACGAACGGTTTAACCTAGAAGAACGAAATTTGGCGAGCCAAGTGGGATTGGTGTACTGATCATTACCTGAAAGTTTCATCAAGATTGGGTGAAAAAGGGTGTGCTGAGATTTGAGGCAACTCGTAGTTTTTTGGAAGCTTGGCAGGCCCTTTCCATGAAAGTGATTCTCGCCAGTCTCTGCTTAGGGCTACATCAACAAAAAACAAACCATAGAGATAGAACTTGAAACTGCTTTATTGTGTCAAGTTTCAAAGAGCTAGCACAAACCGTGTTTGATTTAGAGTTCCAAATACATGTATCCCTATAGGAGAAAACAGAGTGAAACCTCAAAATGAAACCGGTTACTGCCAAGGAACAGTTTAAACCTAGAAGAACGAAATTTGGCGAGCCAAGTGGGATTGGTGTACTGATCATTACCTGAAAGTTTCATCAAGATTGGGTGAAAAAGGGTGTGCTGAGATTTCAGGCAACTCGTAGTTTTTTGGAAGCTTGGCAGGCCCTTTCCATGAAAGTGATTCTCGCCAGTCTCTGCTTAGGGCTACATCAACAGCAAACAAACCATAGAGATAGAACTGAAACTGCTTTATTGTGTCAAGTTTCAAAGGGCTACCACAAACCGTGTTTGATTTAATAGGAGAAAACAGAGTGAACCCTCAAATGAAACCGGTATGCCAACGACGGTTTAACCTAGAAGAACGAAATTTGGCGAGCCAAGTGGGATTGGTGTACTGATCATTACCTGAAAGTTTCATCAAGATTGGGTGAAAAAGTGTGTGCTGAGATTTCAGGCAACTCGTAGTTTTTTGGAAGCTTGGCAGGCCCTTTCCTGAAAGTGATTCTCGCCAGTCTCTGCTTAGGGCTACATCAACAGCAAACAAACCATAGAGATAGAACTTGAAACTGCTTTATTGTGTCAAGTTTCAAAGAGCTAGCACAAACCGTGTTTGATTTAGAGTTCCAAATACATGTATCCCTATAGGAGAAAACAGAGTGAAACCTCAAAATGAAACCGGTTACTGCCAAGGAACGGTTTAAACTAGAAGAACGAAATTTGGCGAGCCAAGTGGGATTGGTGTACTGATCATTACCTGAAAGTTTCATCAAGATTGGGTGAAAAAGTGTGTGCTGAGATTTCAGGCAACTCGTAGTTTTTTGGAAGCTTGGCAGGCCCTTTCCATGAAAGTGATTCTCGCCAGTCTCTGCTTAGGGCTACATCAACAGCAAACAAACCATAGAGATAGAACTTGAAACTGCTTTATTGTGTCAAGTTCAAAGAGCTAGCACAAACCGTGTTTGATTTAGAGTTCCAAATACATGTATCCCTATAGGAGAAACAGAGTGAAACCTCAAAATGAAACCGGTTACTGCCAACGAACGGTTTAACCTAGAACGAAGAATTTGGCGAGCCAAGTGGGATTGGTGTACTGATCATTACTTGAAAAGTTTCATCAAGATTGGGTGAAAAAGTGTGAGCTGAGATTTCAGGCAACTCGTAGTTTTTTGGAAGCTTGGCAGGCCCTTTCCCTGAAAGTGTTTCTCGCCAGTCTCTGCTTAGGGCTACATCAACAGCAAACAAACCATAGAGATAGAACTTGAAACTGCTTTATTGTGTCAAGTTTCAAAGAGCTAGCACAAACCGTGTTTGATTTAGAGTTCCAAATACATGATTCCTATAGGAGAAAACAGAGTGAAACCTCAAAATGAAACCGGTTACTGCCAAGGAACGGTTTAACCTAGAAGAACGAAATTTGGCGAGCCAAGTGGGATTGGTGTACTGATCATTACCTGAAAGTTTCATCAAGATTGGGTGAAAAAGGGTGTGCTGAGATTTCAGGGCACTTGTAGTTTTTTGGAAGCTGGCAGCCCTTTCCATGAAAGTGATTCTCGCCAGTCTCTGCTTAGGGGTACATCAACAGCAAACAAACCATAGAGATAAACTTGAAACTGCTTTATTGTGTCAAGTTTCAAAGAGCTAGCACAAACCGTGTTTGATTTAGAGTTCCAAATACATGGTATCCCTATAGGAGAAAACAGAGTGAAACCTCAAATGAAACCGGTTACAGC
>NW_027524745.1:0-28509 GCF_052094955.1 Ictidomys tridecemlineatus
CTTTCAGGTAATGATCAGTACACCAAGCCCACTTGGCCCGCCAAATTTCATTCTTCTAGGTTTAAACCGTTCGTTCGCAGTAACCGGTTTCATTTTGAGGTTTCACTCTGTTTTCTCCTATAGGGATACATGTATTTGGAAGTCTAACTCAAACACGGTTTGTGCTAGCTCTTTGAAACTTGACACAATAAAGCAGTTTCAAGTTCTATCTCTATGGTTTGTTTGCTGTTGATGTAGCCCTAAGCAGAGACTGGCGAGAATCACTTTCATGGAAAGGGCCTGCCAAGCTTCCAAAAAACTACGAGTTGCCTGAAATCTCAGCAAACACTTTTTCACCCAATCTTGATGATACTTTCAGGTAATAATCAGTACAGCAAGCTCACTTGGCTCGCCAAATTTCGTTCTTCTAGGTTAAACCGTTCGTTGGCAGTAACCGGTTTCATTTTGAGGTTTCACTCTGTTTTCTCCTATAGGGATACATGTATTTGGAACTCTAAATCAAACACGGTTTGTGCTAGCTCTTTGAAACTTGACACAATAAAGCAGTTTCAAGTTCTATCTCTATTGTTTGTTTGCTGTTGATGTAGCCCTAAGCAGAGACTGGCGAGAATCACTTTCATGGAAAGGGCCTGCCAAGCTTCCAAAAAACTACGAGTTGCCTGAAATCTCAGCAAACACTTTTTCACCCAATCTTGATGATACTTTCAGGTAATGATCAGTACACCAAGCCCACTTGGCTCGCCAAATTTCATTCTTCTAGGTTAAACCGTTCCTTGGCAGTAACCGGTTTCATTTTGAGGTTTCACTCTGTTTTCTCCTATAGGGATACATGTATTTGGAACTCTAAATCAAACACGGTTTGTGCTAGCTCTTTGAAACTTGACACAATAAAGCAGTTTCAAGTTCTATCTCTATGGTTAGTTTACTGTTGATGTAGCCCTAAGCAGCCACTGGAGAGAATCACTTTCATGGAAAGGGCCTGCCAAGCTTCCAAAAAACTACGAGTTGCCTGAAATCTCAGCAAACACTTTTTCACCCAATCTTGATGATACTTTCAGGTAATGATCAGTACACCAAGCCCACTTGGCTCGCTAAATTTCGTTCTTCTAGGTTAAACCGTTCGTTGGCAGTAACCGGTTTCATTTTGAGGTTTCACTCTGTTTTCTCCTATAGGGATACATGTATTTGGAACTCTAAATCAAACACGGTTTGTGCTAGCTCTTTGAAACTTGACACAATAAAGCAGTTTCAAGTTCTCTCTCTATTGTTTGTTTGCTGTTGATGTAGCCCTAAGCAGAGACTGGCGAGAATCACTTTCATGGAAAGGGCCTGCCAAGCTTCCAAAAAACTACGAGTTGCCTGAAATCTCAGCAAACACTTTTTCACCCAATCTTGATGATACTTTCAGGTAATGATCAGTACACCAAGCCCACTTGGCTCGCCAAATTTCGTTCTTCTAGGTTAAACCGTTCGTTGGCAGTAACCGGTTTCATTTTGAGGTTTCACTCTGTTTTCTCCTATAGGGATACATGTATTTGGAACTCTAAATCAAACACGGTTTGTGCTAGCTCTTTGAAACTTGACACAATAAAGCAGTTTCAAGTTCTATCTCTATGGTTTGTTTGCTGTTGATGTAGCCCTAAGCAGAGACTGGCGAGAATCACTTTCATGGAAAGGGCCTGCCAAGCTTCCAAAAAACTACGAGTTGCCTGAAATCTCAGCAAACACTTTTTCACCCAATCTTGATGATACTTTCAGGTAATGATCAGTACACCAAGCCCACTTGGCTCGCTAAATTTCGTTCTTCTAGGTTAAACCGTTCGTTGGCAGTAACCGGTTTCATTTTGAGGTTTCACTCTGTTTTCTCCTATAGGGATACATGTATTTGGAACTCTAAATCAAACACGGTTTGTGCTAGCTCTTTGAAACTTGACACAATAAAGCAGTTTCAAGTTCTCTCTCTATTGTTTGTTTGCTGTTGATGTAGCCCTAAGCAGAGACTGGCGAGAATCACTTTCATGGAAAGGGCCTGCCAAGCTTCCAAAAAACTACGAGTTGCCTGAAATCTCAGCAAACACTTTTTCACCCAATCTTGATGATACTTTCAGGTAATGATCAGTACACCAAGCCCACTTGGCTCGCCAAATTTCGTTCTTCTAGGTTAAACCGTTCGTTGGCAGTAACCGGTTTCATTTTGAGGTTTCACTCTGTTTTCTCCTATAGGGATACATGTATTTGGAACTCTAAATCAAACACGGTTTGTGCTAGCTCTTTGAAACTTGACACAATAAAGCAGTTTCAAGTTCTATCTCTATGGTTTGTTTGCTGTTGATGTAGCCCTAAGCAGAGACTGGCGAGAATCACTTTCATGGAAAGGGCCTGCCAAGCTTCCAAAAAACTACGAGTTGCCTGAAATCTCAGCAAACACTTTTTCACCCAATCTTGATGATACTTTCAGGTAATGATCAGTACACCAAGCCCACTTGGCTCGCCAAATTTCGTTCTTCTAGGTTAAACCGTTCGTTGGCAGTAACCGGTTTCATTTTGAGGTTTCACTCTGTTTTCTCCTATAGGGATACATGTATTTGGAACTCTAAATCAAACACGGTTTGTGCTAGCTCTTTGAAACTTGACACAATAAAGCAGTTTCAAGTTCTATCTCTATGGTTTGTTTGCTGTTGATGTAGCCCTAAGCAGAGACTGGCAAGAATCACTTTCATGGAAAGGGCCTGCCAAGCTTCCAAAAAACTACGAGTTGCCTGAAATCTCAGCAAACACTTTTTCACCCAATCTTGATGATACTTTCAGGTAATGATCAGTACACCAAGCCCACTTGGCCCGCCAAATTTCATTCTTCTAGGTTAAACCGTTCTTTCGCAGTAACCGGTTTCATTTTGAGGTTTCACTCTGTTTTCTCCTATAGGGATACATGTATTTGGAAGTCTAACTCAAACACGGTTTGTGCTAGCTCTTTGAAACTTGACACAATAAAGCAGTTTCAAGTTCTCTCTCTGTGGTTTGTTTGCTGTTGATGTAGCCCTAAGCAGAGACTGGCGAGAATCACTTTCATGGAAAGGGCCTGCCAAGCTTCCAAAAAACTACGAGTTGCCTGAAATCTCAGCAAATACTTTTTCACCCAATCTTGATGATACTTTCAGGTAATGATCAGTACACCAAGCCCACTTGGCTCGCCAAATTTCGTTCTTCTAGGTTAAACCGTTCCTTGGCAGTAACCGGTTTCATTTTGAGGTTTCACTCTGTTTTCTCCTATAGGGATACATGTATTTGGAACTCTAAATCAAACACGGTTTGTGCTAGCTCTTTGAAACTTGACACAATAAAGCAGTTTCAAGTTCTATCTCTATGGTTAGTTTACTGTTGATGTAGCCCTAAGCAGCCACTGGAGAGAATCACTTTCATGGAAAGGGCCTGCCAAGCTTCCAAAAAACTACGAGTTGCCTGAAATCTCAGCAAACACTTTTTCACCCAATCTTGATGATACTTTCAGGTAATGATCAGTACACCAAGCCCACTTGGCTCGCTAAATTTCGTTCTTCTAGGTTAAACCGTTCGTTGGCAGTAACCGGTTTCATTTTGAGGTTTCACTCTGTTTTCTCCTATAGGGATACATGTATTTGGAACTCTAAATCAAACACGGTTTGTGCTAGCTCTTTGAAACTTGACACAATAAAGCAGTTTCAAGTTCTCTCTCTATTGTTTGTTTGCTGTTGATGTAGCCCTAAGCAGAGACTGGCGAGAATCACTTTCATGGAAAGGGCCTGCCAAGCTTCCAAAAAACTACGAGTTGCCTGAAATCTCAGCAAACACTTTTTCACCCAATCTTGATGATACTTTCAGGTAATGATCAGTACACCAAGCCCACTTGGCTCGCCAAATTTCGTTCTTCTAGGTTAAACCGTTCGTTGGCAGTAACCGGTTTCATTTTGAGGTTTCACTCTGTTTTCTCCTATAGGGATACATGTATTTGGAACTCTAAATCAAACACGGTTTGTGCTAGCTCTTTGAAACTTGACACAATAAAGCAGTTTCAAGTTCTATCTCTATGGTTTGTTTGCTGTTGATGTAGCCCTAAGCAGAGACTGGCGAGAATCACTTTCATGGAAAGGGCCTGCCAAGCTTCCAAAAAACTACGAGTTGCCTGAAATCTCAGCAAACACTTTTTCACCCAATCTTGATGATACTTTCAGGTAATGATCAGTACACCAAGCCCACTTGGCTCGCCAAATTTCGTTCTTCTAGGTTAAACCTTTCCTTGGCAGTAACCGGTTTCATTTTGAGGTTTCACTCTGTTTTCTCCTATAGGGATACATGTATTTGGAACTCTAAATCAAACACGGTTTGTGCTAGCTCTTTGAAACTTGACACAATAAAGCAGTTTCAAGTTCTATCTCTATTGTTTGTTTGCTGTTGATGTAGCTCTAAGCAGAGACTGGCGAGAATCACTTTCTTGGAAAGGGCCTGCCAAGCTTCCAAAAAACTACGAGTTGCCTGAAATCTCAGCAAACACTTTTTCACCCAATCTTGATGATACTTTCAGGTAATGATCAGTACACCAAGCCCACTTGGCCCGCCAAATTTCATTCTTCTAGGTTAAACCGTTCGTTCGCAGTAACCGGTTTCATTTTGAGGTTTCACTCTGTTTTCTCCTATAGGGATACATGTATTTGGAAGTCTAACTCAAACACGGTTTGTGCTAGCTCTTTGAAACTTGACACAATAAAGCAGTTTCCAGTTCTATCTCTTTGGTTTGTTTGCTGTTGATGTAGCCCTAAGCAGAGACTGGCGAGAATCACTTTCATGGAAAGGGCCTGCCAAGCTTCCAAAAAACTACGAGTTGCCTGAAATCTCAGCAAACACTTTTTCACCCAATCTTGATGATACTTTCAGGTAATGATCAGTACACCAAGCTTACTTGGCTCGCCAAATTTCGTTCTTCTAGGTTAAACCGTTCGTTGGCAGTAACTGGTTTCATTTTGAGGTTTCACTCTGTTTTCTCCTATAGGGATACATGTATTTGGAACTCTAAATCAAACACGGTTTGTGCTAGCTCTTTGAAACTTGACACAATAAAGCAGTTTCAAGTTCTCCCTCTATGGTTTGTTTGTTGTTGATGTAGCCCTAAGCAGAGACTGGCGAGAATCACTTTCATGGAAAGGGCCTGCCAAGCTTCCAAAAAACTACGAGTTGCCTGAAATCTCAGCAAACACTTTTTCACCCAATCTTGATGATACTTTCAGGTAATGATCAGTACACCAAGCCCACTTGGCTCGCCAAATTTCGTTCTTCTAGGTTAAACCGTTCCTTGGCAGTAACCGGTTTCATTTTGAGGTTTCACTCTGTTTTCTCCTATAGGGATACATGTATTTGGAACTCTAAATCAAACACGGTTTGTGCTAGCTCTTTGAAACTTGACACAATAAAGCAGTTTCAAGTTCTATCTCTATGGTTTTTTTACTGTTGATGTAGCCCTAAGCAGCCACTGGAGAGAATCACTTTCATGGAAAGGGCCTGCCAAGCTTCCAAAAAACTACGAGTTGCCTGAAATCTCAGCAAACACTTTTTCACCCAATCTTGATGATACTTTCAGGTAATGATCAGTACACCAAGCCCACTTGGCTCGCCAAATTTCGTTCTTCTAGGTTAAACCGTTCGTTCGCAGTAACCGGTTTCATTTTGAGGTTTCACTCTGTTTTCTCCTATATGGATACATGTATTTGGAACTCTAAATCAAACACGGTTTGTGCTAGCTCTTTGAAACTTGACACAATAAAGCAGTTTCAAGTTCTATCTCTATTGTTTGTTTGCTGTTGATGTAGCCCTAAGCAGAGACTGGCGAGAATCACTTTCATGGAAAGGGCCTGCCAAGCTTCCAAAAAACTACAAGTTTCCTGAAATCTCAGCAAACACTTTTTCACCCAATCTTGATGATACTTTCAGGTAATGATCAGTACACCAAGCCCACTTGGCTCGCCAAATTTCGTTCTTCTAGATTGAACCGTTCGTTGGCAGTAACCGGTTTCATTTTGAGGTTTCACTCTGTTTTCTCCTATAGGGATACATGTATTTGGAACTCTAAATCAAACACGGTTTGTGCTAGCTCTTTGAAACTTGACACAATAAAGCAGTTTCAAGTTCTATCTCTATGGTTTGTTTGCTGTTGATGTAGCCCTAAGCAGAGACTGGCGAGAATCACTTTCATGGAAAGGGCCTGCCAAGCTTCCAAAAAACTACGAGTTGCCTGAAATCTCAGCAAACACTTTTTCACCCAATCTTGATGATACTTTCAGGTAATGATCAGTACACCAAGCCCACTTGGCTCGCCAAATTTCGTTCTTCTAGGTTAAACCGTTCGTTGGCAGTAACCGGTTTCATTTTGAGGTTTCACTCTGTTTTCTCCTATAGGGATACATGTATTTGGAACTCTAAATCAAACACGGTTTGTGCTAGCTCTTTGAAACTTGACACAATAAAGCAGTTTCAAGTTCTATCTCTATGGTTTGTTTGCTGTTGATGTAGCCCTAAGCAGAGACTGGCGAGAATCACTTTCATGGAAAGGGCCTGCCAAGCTTCCAAAAAACTACGAGTTGCCTGAAATCTCAGCAAACACTTTTTCACCCAATCTTGATGATACTTTCAGGTAATGATCAGTACACCAAGCCCACTTGGCCCGCCAAATTTCATTCTTCTAGGTTAAACCGTTAGTTCGCAGTAACCGGTTTCATTTTGAGGTTTCACTCTGTTTTCTCCTATAGGGATACATGTATTTGGAAGTCTAACTCAAACACGGTTTGTGCTAGCTCTTTGAAACTTGACACAATAAAGCAGTTTCCAGTTCTATCTCTATGGTTTGTTTGCTGTTGATGTAGCCCTACGCAGAGACAGGCGAGAATCACTTTCATGGAAAGGGCCTGCCAAGCTTCCAAAAAACTACGAGTTGCCTGAAATCTCAGCAAACACTTTTTCACCCAATCTTGATGATACTTTCAGGTAATGATCAGTACAGCAAGCTCACTTGGCTCGCCAAATTTCGTTCTTCTAGGTTAAACCGTTCGTTGGCAGTAACCGGTTTCATTTTGAGGTTTCACTCTGTTTTCTCCTATAGGGATACATGTATTTGGAACTCTAAATCAAACACGGTTTGTGCTAGCTCTTTGAAACTTGACACAATAAAGCAGTTTCAAGTTCTATCTCTATGGTTTGTTTGCTGTTGATGTAGCCCTAAGCAGAGACTGGCGAGAATCACTTTCATGGAAAGGCCTGCCAAGCTTCCAAAAAACTACGAGTTGCCTGAAATCTCAGCAAACACTTTTTCACCCAATCTTGATGATACTTTCAGGTAATGATCAGTACACCAAGCCCACTTGGCTCGCCAAATTTCGTTCTTCTAGGTTAAACCGTTCGTTGGCAGTAACCGGTTTCATTTTGAGTTTCACTCTGTTTTCTCCTATAGGGATACATGTATTTGGAACTCTAAATCAAACACGGTTTGTGCTAGCTCTTTGAAACTTGACACAATAAAGCAGTTTCAAGTTCTATCTCTATGGTTTGTTTGCTGTTGATGTAGCCCTAAGCAGAGACTGGCGAGAATCACTTTCATGGAAAGGGCCTGCCAAGCTTCCAAAAAACTACGAGTTGCCTGAAATCTCAGCAAACACTTTTTCACCCAATCTTGATGATACTTTCAGGTAATGATCAGTACACCAAGCCCACTTGGCTCGCCAAATTTCGTTCTTCTAGGTTAAACCGTTCGTTGGCAGTAACCGGTTTCATTTTGAGGTTTCACTCTGTTTTCTCCTATAGGGATACATGTATTTGGAACTCTAAATCAAACACGGTTTGTGCTAGCTCTTTGAAACTTGACACAATAAAGCAGTTTCCAGTTCTATCTCTATGGTTTGTTTGCTGTTGATGTAGCCCTAAGCAGAGACTGGCGAGAATCACTTTCATGGAAAGGGCCTGCCAAGCTTCCAAAAAACTACGAGTTGCCTGAAATCTCAGCAAACACTTTTTCACCCAATCTTGATGATACTTTCAGGTAATGATCAGTACACCAAGCCCACTTGGCTCGCCAAATTTCATTCTTCTAGGTTAAACCGTTCGTTGGCAGTAACCGGTTTCATTTTGAGGTTTCACTCTGTTTTCTCCTATAGGGATACATGTATTTGGAACTCTATATCAAACACGGTTTGTGCTAGCTCTTTGAAACTTGACACAATAAAGCAGTTTCAAGTTCTATCTCTATGGTTTGTTTGCTGTTGAGGTAGCCCTAAGCAGAGACTGGCGAGAATCACTTTCATGGAAAGGGCCTGCCAAGCTTCCAAAAAACTACGAGTTGCCTGAAATCTCAGCAAACACTTTTTCACCCAATCTTGATGATACTTTCAGGTAATGATCAGTACACCAAGCCCACTTGGCTCGCTAAATTTCGTTCTTCTAGGTTAAAACCGTTCCTTGGCAGTAACCGGTTTCATTTTGAGGTTTCACTCTGTTTTCTCCTATAGGGATACATGTATTTGGAACTCTAAATCAAACACGGTTTGTGCTAGCTCTTTGAAACTTGACACAATAAAGCAGTTTCAAGTTCTATCTTTATGGTTTGTTTGCTGTTGATGTAACCCTAAGCAGAGACTGGCGAGAATCACTTTCATGGAAAGGGCCTGCCAAGCTTCCAAAAAACTACGAGTTGCCTGAAATCTCAGCAAACACTTTTTCACCCAATCTTGATGATACTTTCAGGTAATGATCAGTACACCAAGCCCACTTGGCCCGCCAAATTTCATTCTTCTAGGTTAAACCGTTAGTTCGCAGTAACCGCTTTCATTTTGAGGTTTCACTCTGTTTTCTCATATAGGGATACATGTATTTGGAAGTCTAACTCAAACACGGTTTGTGCTAGCTCTTTGAAACTTGACACAATAAAGCAGTTTCCAGTTCTATCTCTATAGTTTGTTTGCTGTTGATGTAGCCCTAAGCAGAGACTGGCGAGAATCACTTTCATGGAAAGGGCCTGCCAAGCTTCCAAAAAACTACGAGTTGCCTGAAATCTCAGCAAACACTTTTTCACCCAATCTTGATGATACTTTCAGGTAATGATCAGTAAACCAAGCTTACTTGGCTCGCCAAATTTTGTTCTTCTAGGTTAAACCGTTCGTTGGCAGTAACTGGTTTCATTTTGAGGTTTCACTCTGTTTTCTCCTATAGGGATACATGTATTTGGAACTCTAAATCAAACACGGTTTGTGCTAGCTCTTTGAAACTTGACACAATAAAGCAGTTTCAAGTTCTCTCTCTATAGTTTGTTTGCTGTTGATGTAGCCCTAAGCAGAGACTGGCGAGAATCACTTTCATGGAAAGGGCCTGCCAAGCTTCCAAAAAACTACGAGTTGCCTGAAATCTCAGCAAACACTTTTTCACCCAATCTTGATGATACTTTCAGGTAATGATCAGTACACCAAGCCCACTTGGCTCGCCAAATTTCGTTCTTCTAGGTTAAACCGTTCGTTGGCAGTAACCGGTTTCATTTTGAGGTTTCACTCTGTTTTCTCCTATAGGGATACATGTATTTGGAAGTCTAACTCAAACACAGTTTGTGCTAGCTCTTTGAAACTTGACACAATAAAGCAGTTTCAAGTTCTATCTTTATGGTTTGTTTGCTGTTGATGTAGCTCTAAGCAGAGACTGGCGAGAATCACTTTCATGGAAAGGGCCTGCCAAGCTTCCAAAAAAAAAAACGAGTTGCCTGAAATCTCAGCAAACACTTTTTCACCCAATCTTGATGATACTTTCAGGTAATGATCAGTACACCAAGCCCACTTGGCCCGCCAAATTTCATTCTTCTAGGTTAAACCGTTAGTTCACAGTAACCGGTTTCATTTTGAGGTTTCACTGTGTTTTCTCCTATAGGGATACATGTATTTGGAAGTCTAACTCAAACACGGTTTGTGCTAGCTCTTTGAAACTTGACACAATAAAGCAGTTTCCAGTTCTATCTCTTTGGTTTGTTTGCTGTTGATGTAGCCCTAAGCAGAGACTGGCGAGAATCACTTTCATGGAAAGGGCCTGCCAAGCTTCCAAAAAACTACGAGTTGCCTGAAATCTCAGCAAACACTTTTTCACCCAATCTTGATGATACTTTCAGGTAATGATCAGTACACCAAGCCCACTTGGCCCGCCAAATTTCATTCTTCTAGGTTAAACCGTTCGTTGGCAGTAACCGGTTTCATTTTGAGGTTTCACTCTGTTTTCTCCTATAGGGATACATGTATTTGGAACTCTAAATCAAACCGTGTTTGATAGAGTTCAAGTACATGTATCTATATTAGAAACATTGAAACCTCAAAATGAAAACAGTTTACTCAAGTTCTATCTCTATGATTGTTTGCTGTGCTGTAGCCCTAAGCGAGACTGGCGAGATCACTTTACCTGGAAAGGCCTGCCAAGCTTCCAAAAAACTACGAGTTGCCTGAAATCTCAGCAACACTTTTACACCCAATCTTGATGATATTTCAGGTCTGAACAGTACACAAGCCACTTGTCTCGCCAAATTTCGTTCTTCTAGGTTCAACCGTTCGTTGGCAGTAACCGGTTTCATTTTGAGGTTTCACTCTGTTGTCTCCTATAGGATACATGTATTTGGAACTCTAAATCAAACACGGTTTGTGCTAGCTCTATGAAACTTGACACATAAGCAGTTTCAAGTTCTATCTCTATGGTCTTGTTTGCTGTTGATGTCAGCCCCTAAGCAGAGACTGGGAGAATCACTTTCCATGGAAAAGGGCCTGACACAGTTCCAAACTCAGCAAACACTTTTTCACCCAATCTTGATGATACTTTCAGGTAATGATCAGTACACCAAGCCCACTTGGCCCGCCAAATTTCATTCTTCTAGGTTAAACCGTTAGTTCGCAGTAACCGGTTTCATTTTGAGGTTTCACTCTGTTTTCTCCTATAGGGATACATGTATTTGGAAGTCTAACTCAAACACGGTTTGTGCTAGCTCTTTGAAACTTGACACAATAAAGCAGTTTCCAGTTCTATCTCTATGGTTTGTTTGCTGTTGATGTAGCCCTAAGCAGAGACTGGCGAGAATCACTTTCATGGAAAGGGCCTGCCAAGCTTCCAAAAAACTACGAGTTGCCTGAAATCTCAGCAAACACTTTTTCACCCAATCTTGATGATACTTTCAGGTAATAATCAGTACAGCAAGCTCACTTGGCTCGCCAAATTTCATTCTTCTAGGTTAAACCGTTCGTTGGCAGTAACTGGTTTCATTTTGAGGTTTCACTCTGTTTTCTCCTATAGGGATACATGTATTTGGAAGTCTAACTCAAACACGGTTTGTGCTAGCTCTTTGAAACTTGACACAATAAAGCAGTTTCCAGTTCTATCTCTATGGTTTGTTTGCTGTTGATGTAGCCCTAAGCAGAGACTGGCGAGAATCACTTTCATGGAAAGGGCCTGCCAAGCTTCCAAAAAACTATGAGTTGCATGAAATCTCAGCAAAAACTTTTTCACCCAACCTTGATGATACTTTCAGGTAATGATCAGTACACCAAGCCCACTTGGCTCGCCAAATTTCGTTCTTCTAGGTTAAACCGTTCGTTGGCAGTAACCGGTTTCATTTTGAGGTTTCACTCTGTTTTCTCCTATAGGGATACATGTATTTGGAACTCTAAATCAAACACGGTTTGTGCTAGCTCTTTGAAACTTGACACAATAAAGCAGTTTCAAGTTCTATCTCTATGGTTTGTTTGCTGTTGATGTAGCCCTAAGCAGAGACTGGCGAGAATCACTTTCATGGAAAGGGCCTGCCAAGCTTCCAAAAAACTACGAGTTGCCTGAAATCTCAGCAAACACTTTTTCACCCAATCTTGATGATACTTTCAGGTAATGATCAGTACACCAAGCCCACTTGGCTCGCCAAATTTCGTTCTTCTAGGTTAAACCGTTCCTTGGCAGTAACCGGTTTCATTTTGAGGTTTCACTCTGTTTTCTCCTATAGGGATACATGTATTTGGAACTCTAAATCAAACACGGTTTGTGCTAGCTCTTTGAAACTTGACACAATAAAGCAGTTTCAAGTTCTATCTCTATGGTTTGTTTCCTGTTGATGTAGTTCTAAGCAGCCACTGGAGAGAATCACTTTCATGGAAAGGGCCTGCCAAGCTTCCAAAAAACTACGAGTTGCCTGAAATCTCAGCAAACACTTTTTCACCCAATCTTGATGATACTTTCAGGTAATGATCAGTACACCAAGCCCACTTGGCTCGCCAAATTTCATTCTTCTAGGTTAAACCGTTCGTTGGCAGTAACCGGTTTCATTTTGAGGTTTCACTCTGTTTTCTCCTATAGGGATACATGTATTTGGAACTCTATATCAAACACGGTTTGTGCTAGCTCTTTGAAACTTGACACAATAAAGCAGTTTCAAGTTCTATCTCTATGGTTTGTTTGCTGTTGATGTAGCCCTAAGCAGAGACTGGCGAGAATCACTTTCATGGAAAGGGCCTGCCAAGCTTCCAAAAAACTACGAGTTGCCTGAAATCTCAGCAAACACTTTTTCACCCAATCTTGATGATACTTTCAGGTAATGATCAGTACACCAAGCCCACTTGGCTCGCTAAATTTCGTTCTTCTAGGTTAAACCGTTCCTTGGCAGTAACCGGTTTCATTTTGAGGTTTCACTCTGTTTTCTCCTATAGGGATACATGTATTTGGAACTCTAAATCAAACACGGTTTGTGCTAGCTCTTTGAAACTTGACACAATAAAGCAGTTTCAAGTTCTATCTTTATGGTTTGTTTGCTGTTGATGTAGCCCTAAGCAGAGACTGGCGAGAATCACTTTCATGGAAAGGGCCTGCCAAGCTTCCAAAAAACTACGAGTTGCCTGAAATCTCAGCAAACACTTTTTCACCCAATCTTGATGATACTTTCAGGTAATGATCAGTACACCAAGCCCACTTGGCTCGCCAAATTTCGTTCTTCTAGGTTTAACCGTTCCTTGGCAGTAACCGGTTTCATTTTGAGGTTTCACTCTGTTTTCTCCTATAGGGATACATGTATTTGGAACTCTAAATCAAACACGGTTTGTGCTAGCTCTTTGAAACTTGACACAATAAAGCAGTTTCAAGTTCTATCTCTATAGTTTGTTTGCTGTTGATGTAGCTCTAAGCAGAGACTGGCGAGAATCACTTTCTTGGAAAGGGCCTGCCAAGCTTCCAAAAAACTACGAGTTGCCTGAAATCTCAGCAAACACTTTTTCACCCAATCTTGATGATACTTTCAGGTAATGATCAGTACACCAAGCCCACTTGGCCCGCCAAATTTCATTCTTCTAGGTTAAACCGTTCGTTCGCAGTAACCGGTTTCATTTTGAGGTTTCACTCTGTTTTCTCCTATAGGGTTACATGTATTTGGAAGTCTAACTCAAACACGGTTTGTGCTAGCTCTTTGAAACTTGACACAATAAAGCAGTTTCCAGTTCTATCTCTTTGGTTTGTTTGCTGTTGATGTAGCCCTAAGCAGAGACTGGCGAGAATCACTTTCATGGAAAGGGCCTGCCAAGCTTCCAAAAAACTACGAGTTGCCTGAAATCTCAGCAAACACTTTTTCACCCAATCTTGATGATACTTTCAGGTAATGATCAGTACACCAAGCTTACTTGGCTCGCCAAATTTCGTTCTTCTAGGTTAAACCGTTCGTTGGCAGTAACTGGTTTCATTTTGAGGTTTCACTCTGTTTTCTCCTATAGGGATACATGTATTTGGAACTCTAAATCAAACACGGTTTGTGCTAGCTCTTTGAAACTTGACACAATAAAGCAGTTTCAAGTTCTCTCTCTATGGTTTGTTTGTTGTTGATGTAGCCCTAAGCAGAGACTGGCGAGAATCACTTTCATGGAAAGGGCCTGCCAAGCTTCCAAAAAACTACGAGTTGCCTGAAATCTCAGCAAACACTTTTTCACCCAATCTTGATGATACTTTCAGGTAATGATCAGTACACCAAGCCCACTTGGCTCGCCAAATTTCATTCTTCTAGGTTAAACCGTTCGTTGGCAGTAACCGGTTTCATTTTGAGGTTTCACTCTGTTTTCTCCTATAGGGATACATGTATTTGGAACTCTAAATCAAACACGGTTTGTGCTAGCTCTTTGAAACTTGACACAATAAAGCAGTTTCAAGTTCTATCTCTATGGTTTGTTTGCTGTTGATGTAGCCCTAATCAGAGACTGGCGAGAATCACTTTCATGGAAAGGGCCTGCCAAGCTTCCAAAAAACTATGAGTTGCATGAAATCTCAGCAAAAACTTTTTCACCCAACCTTGATGATACTTTCAGGTAATGATCAGTACACCAAGCTTACTTGGCTCGCCAAATTTCGTTCTTCTAGGTTAAACCGTTCGTTTGCAGTAACTGGTTTCATTTTGAGGTTTCACTCTGTTTTCTCCTATAGGGATACATGTATTTGGAACTCTAAATCAAACACGGTTTGTGCTAGCTCTTTGAAACTTGACACAATAAAGCAGTTTCAAGTTCTCTCTCTGTGGTTTGTTTGCTGTTGATGTAGCCCTAAGCAGAGACTGGCGAGAATCACTTTCATGGAAAGGGCCTGCCAAGTTTCCAAAAAACTACGAGTTGCCTGAAATCTCAGCAAATACTTTTTCACCCAATCTTGATGATACTTTCAGGTAATGATCAGTACACCAAGCCCACTTGGCTCGCCAAATTTCGTTCTTCTAGGTTAAACCGTTCGTTGGCAGTAACCGGTTTCATTTTGAGGTTTCACTCTGTTTTCTCCTATAGGGATACATGTATTTGGAACTCTAAATCAAACACGGTTTGTGCTAGCTCTTTGAAACTTGACACAATAAAGCAGTTTCAAGTTCTATCTCTATGGTTTGTTTGCTGTTGATGTAGCCCTAAGCAGAGACTGGCGAGAATCACTTTCATGGAAAGGGCCTGCCAAGCTTCCAAAAAACTACGAGTTGCCTGAAATCTCAGCAAACACTTTTTCACCCAATCTTGATGATACTTTCAGGTAATGATCAGTACACCAAGCCCACTTGGCTCGCCAAATTTCGTTCTTCTAGGTTAAACCGTTCCTTGGCAGTAACCGGTTTCATTTTGAGGTTTCACTCTGTTTTCTCCTATAGGGATACATGTATTTGGAACTCTAAATCAAACACGGTTTGTGCTAGCTCTTTGAAACTTGACACAATAAAGCAGTTTCAAGTTCTATCTCTATGGTTTGTTTCCTGTTGATGTAGTTCTAAGCAGCCACTGGAGAGAATCACTTTCATGGAAAGGGCCTGCCAAGCTTCCAAAAAACTACGAGTTGCCTGAAATCTCAGCAAACACTTTTTCACCCAATCTTGATGATACTTTCAGGTAATGATCAGTACACCAAGCCACTTGGCTCGCCAAATTTCATTCTTCTAGGTTAAACCGTTCGTTGGCAGTAACCGGTTTCATTTTGAGGTTTCACTCTGTTTTCTCCTATAGGGATACATGTATTTGGAACTCTATATCAAACACGGTTTGTGCTAGCTCTTTGAAACTTGACACAATAAAGCAGTTTCAAGTTCTATCTCTATGGTTTGTTTGCTGTTGATGTAGCCCTAAGCAGAGACTGGCGAGAATCACTTTCATGGAAAGGGCCTGCCAAGCTTCCAAAAAACTACGAGTTGCCTGAAATCTCAGCAAACACTTTTTCACCCAATCTTGATGATACTTTCAGGTAATGATCAGTACACCAAGCCCACTTGGCTCGCTAAATTTCGTTCTTCTAGGTTAAACCGTTCCTTGGCAGTAACCGGTTTCATTTTGAGGTTTCACTCTGTTTTCTCCTATAGGGATACATGTATTTGGAACTCTAAATCAAACACGGTTTGTGCTAGCTCTTTGAAACTTGACACAATAAAGCAGTTTCAAGTTCTATCTTTATGGTTTGTTTGCTGTTGATGTAGCCCTAAGCAGAGACTGGCGAGAATCACTTTCATGGAAAGGGCCTGCCAAGCTTCCAAAAAACTACGAGTTGCCTGAAATCTCAGCAAACACTTTTTCACCCAATCTTGATGATACTTTCAGGTAATGATCAGTACACCAAGCCCACTTGGCTCGCCAAATTTCGTTCTTCTAGGTTTAACCGTTCCTTGGCAGTAACCGGTTTCATTTTGAGGTTTCACTCTGTTTTCTCCTATAGGGATACATGTATTTGGAACTCTAAATCAAACACGGTTTGTGCTAGCTCTTTGAAACTTGACACAATAAAGCAGTTTCAAGTTCTATCTCTATAGTTTGTTTGCTGTTGATGTAGCTCTAAGCAGAGACTGGCGAGAATCACTTTCTTGGAAAGGGCCTGCCAAGCTTCCAAAAAACTACGAGTTGCCTGAAATCTCAGCAAACACTTTTTCACCCAATCTTGATGATACTTTCAGGTAATGATCAGTACACCAAGCCCACTTGGCCCGCCAAATTTCATTCTTCTAGGTTAAACCGTTCGTTCGCAGTAACCGGTTTCATTTTGAGGTTTCACTCTGTTTTCTCCTATAGGGTTACATGTATTTGGAAGTCTAACTCAAACACGGTTTGTGCTAGCTCTTTGAAACTTGACACAATAAAGCAGTTTCCAGTTCTATCTCTTTGGTTTGTTTGCTGTTGATGTAGCCCTAAGCAGAGACTGGCGAGAATCACTTTCATGGAAAGGGCCTGCCAAGCTTCCAAAAAACTACGAGTTGCCTGAAATCTCAGCAAACACTTTTTCACCCAATCTTGATGATACTTTCAGGTAATGATCAGTACACCAAGCTTACTTGGCTCGCCAAATTTCGTTCTTCTAGGTTAAACCGTTCGTTGGCAGTAACTGGTTTCATTTTGAGGTTTCACTCTGTTTTCTCCTATAGGGATACATGTATTTGGAACTCTAAATCAAACACGGTTTGTGCTAGCTCTTTGAAACTTGACACAATAAAGCAGTTTCAAGTTCTCTCTCTATGGTTTGTTTGTTGTTGATGTAGCCCTAAGCAGAGACTGGCGAGAATCACTTTCATGGAAAGGGCCTGCCAAGCTTCCAAAAAACTACGAGTTGCCTGAAATCTCAGCAAACACTTTTTCACCCAATCTTGATGATACTTTCAGGTAATGATCAGTACACCAAGCCCACTTGGCTCGCCAAATTTCATTCTTCTAGGTTAAACCGTTCGTTGGCAGTAACCGGTTTCATTTTGAGGTTTCACTCTGTTTTCTCCTATAGGGATACATGTATTTGGAACTCTAAATCAAACACGGTTTGTGCTAGCTCTTTGAAACTTGACACAATAAAGCAGTTTCAAGTTCTATCTCTATGGTTTGTTTGCTGTTGATGTAGCCCTAATCAGAGACTGGCGAGAATCACTTTCATGGAAAGGGCCTGCCAAGCTTCCAAAAAACTATGAGTTGCATGAAATCTCAGCAAAAACTTTTTCACCCAACCTTGATGATACTTTCAGGTAATGATCAGTACACCAAGCTTACTTGGCTCGCCAAATTTCGTTCTTCTAGGTTAAACCGTTCGTTTGCAGTAACTGGTTTCATTTTGAGGTTTCACTCTGTTTTCTCCTATAGGGATACATGTATTTGGAACTCTAAATCAAACACGGTTTGTGCTAGCTCTTTGAAACTTGACACAATAAAGCAGTTTCAAGTTCTCTCTCTGTGGTTTGTTTGCTGTTGATGTAGCCCTAAGCAGAGACTGGCGAGAATCACTTTCATGGAAAGGGCCTGCCAAGTTTCCAAAAAACTACGAGTTGCCTGAAATCTCAGCAAATACTTTTTCACCCAATCTTGATGATACTTTCAGGTAATGATCAGTACACCAAGCCCACTTGGCTCGCCAAATTTCGTTCTTCTAGGTTTAACCGTTCCTTGGCAGTAACCGGTTTCATTTTGAGGTTTCACTCTGTTTTCTCCTATAGGGATACATGTATTTGGAACTCTAAATCAAACACGGTTTGTGCTAGCTCTTTGAAACTTGACACAATAAAGCAGTTTCAAGTTCTATCTCTATAGTTTGTTTGCTGTTGATGTAGCTCTAAGCAGAGACTGGCGAGAATCACTTTCTTGGAAAGGGCCTGCCAAGCTTCCAAAAAACTACGAGTTGCCTGAAATCTCAGCAAACACTTTTTCACCCAATCTTGATGATACTTTCAGGTAATGATCAGTACACCAAGCCCACTTGGCCCGCCAAATTTCATTCTTCTAGGTTAAACCGTTCGTTCGCAGTAACCGGTTTCATTTTGAGGTTTCACTCTGTTTTCTCCTATAGGGTTACATGTATTTGGAAGTCTAACTCAAACATGGTTTGTGCTAGCTCTTTGAAACTTGACACAATAAAGCAGTTTCAAGTTCTATCTCTATGGTTTGTTTGCTGTTGATGTAGCCCTAAGCAGAGACTGGCGAGAATCACTTTCATGGAAAGGGCCTGCCAAGCTTCCAAAAAACTACGAGTTGCCTGAAATCTCAGCAAACACTTTTTCACCCAATCTTGATGATACTTTCAGGTAACGATCAGTACACCAAGCCCACTTGGCTCGCCAAATTTCGTTCTTCTAGGTTAAACCGTTCGTTGGCAGTAACCGGTTTCATTTTGAGGTTTCACTCTGTTTTCTCCTATAGGGATACATGTATTTGGAACTCTAAATCAAACACGGTTTGTGCTAGCTCTTTGAAACTTGACACAATAAAGCAGTTTCAAGTTCTCTCTCTATGGTTTGTTTGTTGTTGATGTAGCCCTAAGCAGAGACTGGCGAGAATCACTTTCATGGAAAGGGCCTGCCAAGCTTCCAAAAAACTACGAGTTGCCTGAAATCTCAGCAAACACTTTTTCACCCAATCTTGATGATACTTTCAGGTAATGATCAGTACACCAAGCCCACTTGGCTCGCCAAATTTCGTTCTTCTAGGTTAAACCGTTCGTTGGCAGTAACCGGTTTCATTTTGAGGTTTCACTCTGTTTTCTCCTATAGGGATACATGTATTTGGAACTCTAAATCAAACACGGTTTGTGCTAGCTCTTTGAAACTTGACACAATAAAGCAGTTTCAAGTTCTATCTCTATGGTTTGTTTACTGTTGATGTAGCCCTAAGCAGCCACTGGAGAGAATCACTTTCATGGAAAGGGCCTGCCAAGCTTCCAAAAAACTACGAGTTGCCTGAAATCTCAGCAAACACTTTTTCACCCAATCTTGATGATACTTTCAGGTAATGATCAGTACACCAAGCCCACTTGGTCCGCCAAATTTCATTCTTCTAGGTTAAACCGTTCGTTCGCAGTAACCGGTTTCATTTTGAGGTTTCACTCTGTTTTCTCCTATAGGGATACATGTATTTGGAAGTCTAACTCAAACACGGTTTGTGCTAGCTCTTTGAAACTTGACACAATAAAGCAGTTTCAAGTTCTATCTCTATTGTTTGTTTGCTGTTGATGTAGCCCTAAGCAGAGACTGGCGAGAATCACTTTCATGGAAAGGGCCTGCCAAGCTTCCAAAAAACTACGAGTTGCCTGAAATCTCAGCAAACACTTTTTCACCCAATCTTGATGATACTTTCAAGTAATGATCAGTACACCAAGCCCACTTGGCTCGCCAAATTTCGTTCTTCTAGGTTAAACCGTTCGTTGGCAGTAACCGGTTTCATTTTGAGGTTTCACTCTGTTTTCTCCTATAGGGATACATGTATTTGGAACTCTAAATCAAACACGGTTTGTGCTAGCTCTTTGAAACTTGACACAATAAAGCAGTTTCAAGTTCTATCTCTATTGTTTGTTTGCTGTTGATGTAGCCCTAAGCAGAGACTGGCGAGAATCACTTTCATGGAAAGGGCCTGCCATGCTTCCAAAAAACTACGAGTTGCCTGAAATCTCAGCAAACACTTTTTCACCCAATCTTGATGATACTTTCAGGTAATGATCAGTACACCAAGCCCACTTGGCTCGCCAAATTTCGTTCTTCTAGGTTAAACCGTTCCTTGGCAGTAACCGGTTTCATTTTGAGGTTTCACTCTGTTTTCTCCTATAGGGATACATGTATTTGGAACTCTAAATCAAACACGGTTTGTGCTAGCTCTTTGAAACTTGACACAATAAAGCAGTTTCAAGTTCTATCTCTATGGTTTGTTTGCTGTTGATGTAGCCCTAAGCAGAGACTGGCGAGAATCACTTTCATGGAAAGGGCCTGCCAAGCTTCCAAAAAACTACGAGTTGCCTGAAATCTCAGCAAACACTTTTTCACCCAATCTTGATGATACTTTCAGGTAACGATCAGTACACCAAGCCCACTTGGCTCGCCAAATTTCGTTCTTCTAGGTTAAACCGTTCCTTGGCAGTAACCGGTTTCATTTGAGGTTTCACTCTGTTTTCTCCTATAGGGATACATGTATTTGGAACTCTAAATCAAACACGGTTTGTGCTACCTCTTTGAAACTTGACACAATAAAGCAGTTTCAAGTTCTATCTCTATGGTTTGTTTGCTGTTGATGTAGCCCAAGCAGAGACTGGCGAGAATCACTTTCATGGAAAGGGCCTGCCAAGCTTCCAAAAAACTACGAGTTGCCTGAAATCTCAGCAAACACTTTTTCACCCAATCTTGATGATACTTTCAGGTAATGATCAGTACATCAAGCCCACTTGGCCCGCCAAATTTCATTCTTCTAGGTTAAACCGTTCGTTCGCAGTAACCGGTTTCATTTTGAGGTTTCACTCTGTTTTCTCCTATAGGGATTCATGTATTTGGAAGTCTAACTCAAACACGGTTTGTGCTAGCTCTTTGATACTTGACACAATAAAGCAGTTTCCAGTTCTATCTCTATGGTTTGTTTGCTGTTGATGTAGCCCTAAGCAGAGACTGGCGAGAATCACTTTCATGGAAAGGGCCTGCCAAGCTTCCAAAAAACTACGAGTTGCCTGAAATCTCAGCAAACACTTTTTCACCCAATCTTGATGATACTTTCAGGTAATGATCAGTACACCAAGCTTACTTGGCTCACCAAATTTCGTTCTTCTAGGTTAAACCGTTCGTTGGCAGTAACTGGTTTCATTTTGAGGTTTCACTCTGTTTTCTCCTATAGGGATACATGTATTTGGAACTCTAAATCAAACACGGTTTGTGCTAGCTCTTTGAAACTTGACACAATAAAGCAGTTTCAAGTTCTCTCTCTATAGTTTGTTTGCTGTTGATGTAGCCCTAAGCAGAGACTGGCGAGAATCACTTTCATGGAAAGGGCCTGCCAAGCTTCCAAAAAACTACGAGTTGCCTGAAATCTCAGCAAACACTTTTTCACCCAATCTTGATGATACTTTCAGGTAATGATCAGTACACCAAGCCCACTTGGCTCGCCAAATTTCGTTCTTCTAGGTTAAACCGTTCGTTGGCAGTAACCGGTTTCATTTTGAGGTTTCACTCTGTTTTCTCCTATAGGGATACATGTATTTGGAACTCTAAATCAAACACGGTTTGTGCTAGCTCTTTGAAACTTGACACAATAAAGCAGTTTCAAGTTCTATCTCTATGGTTTGTTTGCTGTTGATGTAGCCCTAAGCAGAGACTGGCGAGAATCACTTTCAAGGAAAGGGCCTGCCAAGCTTCCAAAAAACTACGAGTTGCCTGAAATCTCAGCAAACACTTTTTCACCTAATCTTGATGATACTTTCAGGTAATGATCAGTACACCAAGCCCACTTAACTCGCCAAATTTCATTCTTCTAGGTTAAACCGTTCGTTGGCAGTAACCGGTTTCATTTTGAGGTTTCACTCTGTTTTCTCCTATAGGGATACATGTATTTGGAACTCTAAATCAAACACGGTTTGTGCTAGCTCTTTGAAACTTGACACAATAAAGCAGTTTCAAGTTCTATCTCTATGGTTTGTTTGCTGTTGATGTAGCCCTAAGCAGAGACTGGCGAGAATCACTTTCATGGAAAGGGCCTGCCAAGCTTCCAAAAAACTACGAGTTTCCTGAAATCTCAGCAAACACTTTTTCACCCAATCTTGATGATACTTTCAGGTAATGATCAGTACACCAAGCCCACTTGGCCCGCCAAATTTCATTCTTCTAGGTTAAACCGTTAGTTCGCAGTAACCGGTTTCATTTTGAGGTTTCACTCTGTTTTCTCCTATAGGGATACATGTATTTGGAAGTCTAACTCAAACACGGTTTGTGCTAGCTCTTTGAAACTTGACACAATAAAGCAGTTTCCAGTTCTATCTCTATGGTTTGTTTGCTGTTGATGTAGCCCTAAGCAGAGACTGGCGAGAATCACTTTCATGGAAAGGGCCTGCCAAGCTTCCAAAAAACTACGAGTTGCCTGAAATCTCAGCAAACACTTTTTCACCCAATCTTGATGATACTTTCAGGTAATGATCAGTACACCAAGCTTACTTGGCTCGCCAAATTTCGTTCTTCTAGGTTAAACCGTTCGTTGGCAGTAACTGGTTTCATTTTGAGGTTTCACTCTGTTTTCTCCTATAGGGATACATGTATTTGGAACTCTAAATCAAACACGGTTTGTGCTAGCTCTTTGAAACTTGACACAATAAAGCAGTTTCAAGTTCTCTCTCTATGGTTTGTTTGCTGTTGATGTAGCCCTAAGCAGAGACTGGCGAGAATCACTTTCATGGAAAGGGCCTGCCAAGCTTCCAAAAAACTACGAGTTGCCTGAAATCTCAGCAAACACTTTTTCACCCAATCTTGATGATACTTTCAGGTAATGATCAGTACACCAAGCCCACTTGGCTCGCCAAATTTCGTTCTTCTAGGTTAAACCGTTCGTTGGCAGTAACCGGTTTCATTTTGAGGTTTCACTCTGTTTTCTCCTATAGGGATACATGTATTTGGAAGTCTAACTCAAGCACGGTTTGTGCTAGCTCTTTGAAACTTGACACAATAAAGCAGTTTCAAGTTCTATCTCTATGGTTTGTTTGCTGTTGATGTAGCTCTAAGCAGAGACTGGCGAGAATCACTTTCATGGAAAGGGCCTGCCAAGCTTCCAAAAAAAAACGAGTTGCCTGAAATCTCAGCAAACACTTTTTCACCCAATCTTGATGATACTTTCAGGTAATGATCAGTACACCAAGCCCACTTGGCCCGCCAAATTTCATTCTTCTAGGTTAAACCGTTCGTTCGCAGTAACCGGTTTCATTTTGAGGTTTCACTCTGTTTTCTCCTATAGGGATACATGTATTTGGAAGTCTAACTCAAACACGGTTTGTGCTAGCTCTTTGAAACTTGACACAATAAAGCAGTTTCCAGTTCTATCTCTTTGGTTTGTTTGCTGTTGATGTAGCCCTAAGCAGAGACTGGCGAGAATCACTTTCATGGAAAGGGCCTGCCAAGCTTCCAAAAAACTACGAGTTGCCTGAAATCTCAGCAAACACTTTTTCACCCAATCTTGATGATACTTTCAGGTAATGATCAGTACACCAAGCCCACTTGGCTCGCCAAATTTCGTTCTTCTAGGTTAAACCGTTCGTTGGCAGTAACCGGTTTCATTTTGAGGTTTCACTCTGTTTTCTCCTATAGGGATACATGTATTTGGAACTCTAAATCAAACACGGTTTGTGCTAGCTCTTTGAAACTTGACACAATAAAGCAGTTTCCAGTTCTATCTCTATGGTTTGTTTGCTGTTGATGTAGCCCTAAGCAGAGACTGGCGAGAATCACTTTCATGGAAAGGGCCTGCCAAGCTTCCAAAAAACTACGAGTTGCCTGAAATCTCAGCAAACACTTTTTCACCCAATCTTGATGATACTTTCAGGTAATGATCACTACACCAAGCTTACTTGGCTCGCCAAATTTCGTTCTTCTAGGTTAAACCGTTCGTTGGCAGTAACTGGTTTCATTTTGAGGTTTCACTCTGTTTTCTCCTATAGGGATACATGTATTTGGAACTCTAAATCAAACACGGTTTGTGCTAGCTCTTTGAAACTTGACACAATAAAGCAGTTTCAAGTTCTCTCTCTATGGTTTGTTTGCTGTTGATGTAGCCCTAAGCAGAGACTGGCGAGAATCACTTTCATGGAAAGGGCCTGCCAAGCTTCCAAAAAACTACGAGTTGCCTGAAATCTCAGCAAACACTTTTTCACCCAATCTTGATGATACTTTCAGGTAATGATCAGTACACCAAGCCCACTTGGCTCGCCAAATTTCGTTCTTCTAGGTTAAACCGTTCGTTGGCAGTAACCGGTTTCATTTTGA
The DNA here is from genome assembly GCF_052094955.1 of Ictidomys tridecemlineatus. NCBI lineage: Eukaryota > Metazoa > Chordata > Mammalia > Rodentia > Sciuridae > Ictidomys > Ictidomys tridecemlineatus. Next base: position 24,245 of record NW_027524745.1, read on the forward strand.
GGTTTCACTCTGTTTTCTCCTATAGGGATACATGTATTTGGAAGTCTAACTCAAGCACGGTTTGTGCTAGCTCTTTGAAACTTGACACAATAAAGCAGTTTCAAGTTCTATCTCTATGGTTTGTTTGCTGTTGATGTAGCTCTAAGCAGAGACTGGCGAGAATCACTTTCATGGAAAGGGCCTGCCAAGCTTCCAAAAAAAAACGAGTTGCCTGAAATCTCAGCAAACACTTTTTCACCCAATCTTGATGATACTTTCAGGTAATGATCAGTACATCAAGCCCACTTGGCCCGCCAAATTTCATTCTTCTAGGTTAAACCGTTCGTTCGCAGTAACCGGTTTCATTTTGAGGTTTCACTCTGTTTTCTCCTATAGGGATACATGTATTTGGAAGTCTAACTCAAACACGGTTTGTGCTAGCTCTTTGAAACTTGACACAATAAAGCAGTTTCCAGTTCTATCTCTTTGGTTTGTTTGCTGTTGATGTAGCCCTAAGCAGAGACTGGCGAGAATCACTTTCATGGAAAGGGCCTGCCAAGCTTCCAAAAAACTACGAGTTGCCTGAAATCTCAGCAAACACTTTTTCACCCAATCTTGATGATACTTTCAGGTAATGATCAGTACACCAAGCCCACTTGGCCCGCCAAATTTCATTCTTCTAGGTTAAACCGTTCGTTCGCAGTAACCGGTTTCATTTTGAGGTTTCACTCTGTTTTCTCCTATAGGGATACATGTATTTGGAAGTCTAACTCAAACACGGTTTGTGCTAGCTCTTTGAAACTTGACACAATAAAGCAGTTTCCAGTTCTATCTCTTTGGTTTGTTTGCTGTTGATGTAGCCCTAAGCAGAGACTGGCGAGAATCACTTTCATGGAAAGGGCCTGCCAAGCTTCCAAAAAACTACGAGTTGCCTGAAATCTCAGCAAACACTTTTTCACCCAATCTTGATGATACTTTCAGGTAATGATCAGTACACCAAGCCCACTTGGCTCGCCAAATTTCGTTCTTCTAGGTTAAACCGTTCGTTGGCAGTAACCGGTTTCATTTTGAGGTTTCACTCTGTTTTCTCCTATAGGGATACATGTATTTGGAACTCTAAATCAAACACGGTTTGTGCTAGCTCTTTGAAACTTGACACAATAAAGCAGTTTCAAGTTCTATCTCTATGGTTAGTTTGCTGTTGATGTAGCCCTAAGCAGAGACTGGCGAGAATCACTTTCATGGAAAGGGCCTGCCAAGCTTCCAAAAAACTACGAGTTGCCTGAAATCTCAGCAAACACTTTTTCACCCAATCTTGATGATACTTTCAGGTAATGATCAGTACACCAAGCCCACTTGGCCCGCCAAATTTCATTCTTCTAGGTTAAACCGTTCGTTGGCAGTAACCGGTTTCATTTTGAGGTTTCACTCTGTTTTCTCCTATAGGGATACATGTATTTGGAACTCTAAATCAAACACGGTTTGTGCTAGCTCTTTGAAACTTGACACAATGAAGCAGTTTCCAGTTCTATCTCTATGGTTTGTTTGCTGTTGATGTAGCCCTAAGCAGAGACTGGCGAGAATCACTTTCATGGAAAGGGCCTGCCAAGCTTCCAAAAAACTACGAGTTGCCTGAAATCTCAGCAAAGACTTTTTCACCCAATCTTGATGATACTTTCAGGTAATGATCAGTACACCAAGCCCACTTGGCCCGCCAAATTTCATTCTTCTAGGTTAAACCGTTAGTTCGCAGTAACCGGTTTCATTTTGAGGTTTCACTCTGTTTTCTCCTATAGGGATACATGTATTTGGAAGTCTAACTCAAACACGGTTTGTGCTAGCTCTTTGAAACTTGACACAATAAAGCAGTTTCCAGTTCTATCTCTATGGTTTGTTTGCTGTTGATGTAGCCCTAAGCAGAGACTGGCGAGAATCACTTTCATGGAAAGGGCCTGCCAAGCTTCCAAAAAACTACGAGTTGCCTGAAATCTCAGCAAACACTTTTTCACCCAATCTTGATGATACTTTCAGGTAATGATCAGTACACCAAGCTTACTTGGCTCGCCAAATTTCGTTCTTCTAGGTTAAACCGTTCGTTGGCAGTAACTGGTTTCATTTTGAGGTTTCACTCTGTTTTCTCCTATAGGGATACATGTATTTGGAACTCTAAATCAAACACGGTTTGTGCTAGCTCTTTGAAACTTGACACAATAAAGCAGTTTCAAGTTCTCTCTCTATGGTTTGTTTGCTGTTGATGTAGCCCTAAGCAGAGACTGGCGAGAATCACTTTCATGGAAAGGGCCTGCCAAGCTTCCAAAAAACTACGAGTTGCCTGAAATCTCAGCAAACACTTTTTCACCCAATCTTGATGATACTTTCAGGTAATGATCAGTACACCAAGCCCACTTGGCTCGCCAAATTTCGTTCTTCTAGGTTAAACCGTTCGTTGGCAGTAACCGGTTTCATTTTGAGGTTTCACTCTGTTTTCTCCTATAGGGATACATGTATTTGGAACTCTAAATCAAACACGGTTTGTGCTAGCTCTTTGAAACTTGACACAATAAAGCAGTTTCAAGTTCTATCTCTATGGTTTGTTTGCTGTTGATGTAGCTCTAAGCAGAGACTGGCGAGAATCACTTTCATGGAAAGGGCCTGCCAAGCTTCAAAAAAAAAACGAGTTGCCTGAAATCTCAGCAAACACTTTTTCACCCAATCTTGATGATACTTTCAGGTAATGATCAGTACACCAAGCCCACTTGGCCCGCCAAATTTCATTCTTCTAGGTTAAACCGTTCGTTCGCAGTAACCGGTTTCATTTTGAGGTTTCACTCTGTTTTCTCCTATAGGGATACATGTATTTGGAAGTCTAACTCAAACACGTTTTGTGCTAGCTCTTTGAAACTTGACACAATAAAGCAGTTTCCAGTTCTATCTCTTTGGTTTGTTTGCTGTTGATGTAGCCCTAAGCAGAGACTGGCGAGAATCACTTTCATGGAAAGGGCCTGCCAAGCTTCCAAAAAACTACGAGTTGCCTGAAATCTCAGCAAACACTTTTTCACCCAATCTTGATGATACTTTCAGGTAATGATCAGTACACCAAGCCCACTTGGCCCGCCAAATTTCATTCTTCTAGGTTAAACCGTTCGTTCGCAGTAACCGGTTTCATTTTGAGGTTTCACTCTGTTTTCTCCTATAGGGATACATGTATTTGGAAGTCTAACTCAAACACGGTTTGTGCTAGCTCTTTGAAACTTGACACAATAAAGCAGTTTCCAGTTCTATCTCTTTGGTTTGTTTGCTGTTGATGTAGCCCTAAGCAGAGACTGGCGAGAATCACTTTCATGGAAAGGGCCTGCCAAGCTTCCAAAAAACTACGAGTTGCCTGAAATCTCAGCAAACACTTTTTCACCCAATCTTGATGATACTTTCAGGTAATGATCAGTACACCAAGCCCACTTGGCTCGCCAAATTTCGTTCTTCTAGGTTAAACCGTTCGTTGGCAGTAACCGGTTTCATTTTGAGGTTTCACTCTGTTTTCTCCTATAGGGATACATGTATTTGGAAGTCTAACTCAAACACGGTTTGTGCTAGCTCTTTGAAACTTGACACAATAAAGCAGTTTCCAGTTCTATCTCTATGGTTTGTTTGCTGTTGATGTAGCCCTAAGCAGAGACTGGCGAGAATCACTTTCATGGAAAGGGCCTGCCAAGCTTCCAAAAAACTACGAGTTGCCTGAAATCTCAGCAAACACTTTTTCACCCAATCTTGATGATACTTTCAGGTAATGATCACTACACCAAGCTTACTTGGCTCGCCAAATTTCGTTCTTCTAGGTTAAACCGTTCGTTGGCAGTAACTGGTTTCATTTTGAGGTTTCACTCTGTTTTCTCCTATAGGGATACATGTATTTGGAACTCTAAATCAAACACGGTTTGTGCTAGCTCTTTGAAACTTGACACAATAAAGCAGTTTCAAGTTCTCTCTCTATGGTTTGTTTGCTGTTGATGTAGCCCTAAGCAGAGACTGGCGAGAATCACTTTCATGGAAAGGGCCTGCCAAGCTTCCAAAAAACTACGAGTTGCCTGAAATCTCAGCAAACACTTTTTCACCCAATCTTGATGATACTTTCAGGTAATGATCAGTACACCAAGCCCACTTGGCTCGCCAAATTTCGTTCTTCTAGGTTAAACCGTTCGTTGGCAGTAACCGGTTTCATTTTGAGGTTTCACTCTGTTTTCTCCTATAGGGATACATGTATTTGGAAGTCTAACTCCAGCACGGTTTGT
>NW_027524746.1:0-28502 GCF_052094955.1 Ictidomys tridecemlineatus
CATCAAGATTGGGTGAAAAAGTGTGTGCTGAGATTTCAGGCAACTCGTAGTTTTTTGGAAGCTTGGCAGGCCCTTTTCATGAAAGTGATTCTCGCCAGTCTCTGCTTAGGGCAACATCAACAGCAAACAAACCATAGAGAAAGAACTTGAAACTGCCTTATTGTGTCAAGTTTCAAAGAGCTAGCACAAACCGTGTTTGATTTAGAGTTCCAAATACATGTATCCCTATAGGAGAAAACAGAGTGAAACCTCAAAATGAAACCGGTTACTGCCAACGAACGGTTTAACCTAGAAGAACGAAATTTGGCGAGCCAAGTGGGATTGGTGTACTGATCATTACCTGAAAGTTTCATCAAGATTGGTTGAAAAAGTGTGTGCTGAGATTTCAGGCAACTCGTAGTTTTTTGGAAGCTTGGCAGGCCCTTTCCATGAAAGTGATCTCGCCAGTCTCTGCTTAGGGCTACATCAACAGCAAACAAACCATAGAGATAGAACTTGAAACTGCTTTATTGTGTCAAGTTTCAAAGATCTAGCACAAACCGTGTTTGATTTAGAGTTCCAAATACATGTATCCCTATAGGAGAAAACAGAGTGAAACCTCAAAATGAAACCGGTTACTGCCAACGAACGGTTTAACCTAGAAGAACGAAATTTGGCGAGCCAAGTGGGATTGGTGTACTCATCATTACCTGAAAGTTTCATCAAGATTGGGTGAAAAAGTGTGTGCTGAGATTTCAGGCAACTCGTAGTTTTTTGGAATCTTGGCAGGCCCTTTCAATGAAAGTGATTCTCGCCAGTCTCTGCTTAGGGCTACATCAACAGCAAAGAAACCATAGAGATAGAACTTGAAACTGCTTTATTGTGTCAAGTTTCAAAGAGCTAGCACAAACCGTGTTTGATTTAGAGTTCCAAATACATGTATCCCTATAGGAGAAAACAGAGTGAAACCTCAAAATGAAACCGGTTACTGCCAACGAACGGTTTTACCTAGAAGAACGAAATTTGGCGAGCCAAGTGGGATTGGTGTACTGATCACTACCTGAAAGTTTCATCAAGATTGGGTGAAAAAGTGTGTGCTGAGATTTCAGGCAACTCGTAGTTTTTTGGAAGCTTGGCAGGCCCTTTCCATGAAAGTGATTCTCGCCAGTCTCTGCTTAGGTCTACATCAACAGCAAACAAACCATAGAGATAGAACTTGAAACTGCTTTATTGTGTCAAGTTTCAAAGAGCTACCACAAACCGTGTTTGATTTAGAGTTCCAAATACATGTATCCCTATAGGAGAAAACAGAGTGAAACCTCAAAATGAAACCGGTTACTGCCAACGAACGGTTTAACCTAGAAGAACGAAATTTGGCGAGCCAAGTGGGATTGGTGTACTGATCATTACCTGAAGTTTCATCAAGATTGGGTGAAAAAGTGTGTGCTGAGATTTGAGGCAACTCGAAGATTTTTGGAAGCTTGGCAGGTCCTTTCCATGAAAGTGATGCTCGCCAGTCTCTGCTTAGGGCTACATCAACATCAAACAAACAATAGAGATAGAACTTGAAACTGCTTTATTGTGTCAAGTTTCAAAGAGCTAGCACAAACCGTGTTTGATTTAGAGTTCCAAATACATGTATCCCTATAGGAGAAAACAGAGTGAAACCTCAAAATGAAACCGGTTACTGCTAACGAACGATTTAACCTAGACGAACGAAATTTGGCGAGCCAAGTGGGATTGGTGTACTGATCATTACCTGAAAGTTTCATCAAGATTGGGTGAAAAAGTGTGTGCTGAGATTTCAGGCAAATCGTAGTTTTTTGGAAGCTTGGCAGGCCCTTTCCATGAAAGTGATTCTCGCCAGTCTCTGCTTAGGGCTACATCAACAGCAAACAAACCATAGAGATAGAACTTGAAACTGCTTTATTGTGTCAAGTTTCAAAGAGCTAGCACAAACCGTGTTTGATTTAGAGTTCCAAATACATGTATCCCTATAGGAGAAAACAAAGTGAAACCTCAAAATGAAACCGGTTACTGCCAACGAACTGTTTAACTTAGAAGAACGAAATTTGGCGAGCCAAGTGGGATTGGTATACTGATCATTACCTGAAAGTATCATCAAGATTGGGTGAAAAAGTGTTTGCTGAGATTTCAGGCAACTCGTAGTTTTTTGGAAGCTTGGCAGGCCCTTTCCATGGAAGTGATTCTCGCCAGTCTCTGCTTAGGGCTACATCAACAGCAAACAATCCATAGAGATAGAACTTGAAACTGCTTTATTGTGTCAAGTTTCAAAGAGCTAGCACAAACCGTGTTTCATTTAGAGTTCCAAATACATGTATCCCTATGGGAGAAAACAGAGTGAAACCTCAAAAAGAAAATGGTTACTGCCAACGAACGGTTTAACCTAGAAGAACGAAATTTGGCGAGCCAAGTGGGATTGGTGTACTGATCATTACCTGAAGTTTCATCAAGATTGGGTGAAAAAGTGTGTGCTGAGATTTCAGGCAACTCGAAGTTTTTTCGAAGCTTGGCAGGCCCTTTCCATGAAAGTGATTCTCGCCAGTCTCTGCTTAGGGCTACATCAAGAGCAAGCAAACCATAGAGATAGAACTTGAAACTGCTTTATTGTGTCAAGTTTCAAAGAGCTAGCACAAACCGTGTTTGATTTAGAGTTCCAAATACATGTATCCCTATAGGAGAAAACAGAGTGAAACCTCAAAATGAAACCGGTTACTGCCAACGAACGGTTTAACCTAGAAGAACGAAATTTGGCGAGCCAAGTGGGATTGGTGTACTGATCATTACCTGAAAGATTCATCAAGATTGGTTGAAAAAGTGTTTGCTGAGATTTCAGGCAACTAGTAGTTTTTTGGAAGCTTGGCAGGCCCTTTCCATGAAAGTGATTCTCGCCAGTCTCTGCTTAGGGCTACATCAACAGCAAACAAACCATAGAGATAGAACTTGAAACTGCTTTATTGTGTCAAGTTTCAAAGAGCTAGCACAAACCGTGTTTGATTTAGAGTTCCAAATACATGTATCCCTATAGGAGAAAACAGAGTGAAACCTCAAAATTAAACCGGTTACTGCCAACGAACGGTTTTACCTAGAAGAACGAAATTTGGCGAGCCAAGTGGGATTGGTGTACTGATCATTACCTGAAAGTTTCATCAAGATTGGGTGAAAAAGTGTGTGCTGAGATTTCAGGCAATTCCAAGTTTTTTGGAAGCTTGGCAGGCCCTTTCCATGAAAGTGATTCTCGCCAGTCTCTGCTTAGGGCTGCATCAACAGCAAACAAACCATAGAGATAGAACTTGAAACTGTTTAATTGTGTCAAGTTTCAAACAGCTAGCACAAACCGTGTTTCATTTAGAGTTACAAATACATGTATCCCTATAGGAGAAAACAGAGTGAAACCTCAAAATGAAACCTGTTACTGCCAACAAACGGTTTAACATAGAAAAACGAAATTTGGCTAGCCAAGTGGGATTGGTGTACTGATCATTACCTGAAAGTTTCATCAAGATTGAGTGAAACAGTGTTTGCTGAGATTTCAGGCAACTCGTAGTTTTTGGAAAGCTAGGCAGGCCCTTTCCATGAAAGTGATTCTCGGCAGTCTCTGCTTAGGGCTACATCAACAGCAAAAAAACAATAGAGATAGAACTTGAAACTGCTTTATTGTGTCAAGTTTCAAAGAGCTAGCACAAACCGTGTTTGATTTAGAGTTCCAAATACATGTATCCCTATAGGAGAAAACAGAGTGAAACCTCAAAATGAAACCGGTTACTGCCAACGAACGGATTAACCTAGAAGAACGAAATTTGGCGAGCCAAGTGGGATTGGTGTACTGATCATTACCTGAAAGTTTCATCAAGATTGGGTGAAAAAGTGTGTGCTGAGATTTCAGGCAACTCGTAGTTTTTTGGAAGCTTGGCAGGCCCTTTCCATGAAAGTGATCTCGCCAGTCTCTGCTTAGGGCTACATCAACAGCAAACAAACCATAGAGATAGAACTTGAAACTGCTTTATTGTGTCAAGTTTCAAAGATCTAGCACAAACCGTGTTTGATTTAGAGTTCCAAATACATGTATCCCTATAGGAGAAAACAGAGTGAAACCTCAAAATGAAACCGGTTACTGCCAACGAACGGTTTAACCTAGAAGAACGAAATTTGGCGAGCCAAGTGGGATTGGTGTACTCATCATTACCTGAAAGTTTCATCAAGATTGGGTGAAAAAGTGTGTGCTGAGATTTCAGGCAACTCGTAGTTTTTTGGAATCTTGGCAGGCCCTTTCAATGAAAGTGATTCTCGCCAGTCTCTGCTTAGGGCTACATCAACAGCAAAGAAACCATAGAGATAGAACTTGAAACTGCTTTATTGTGTCAAGTTTCAAAGAGCTAGCACAAACCGTGTTTGATTTAGAGTTCCAAATACATGTATCCCTATAGGAGAAAACAGAGTGAAACCTCAAAATGAAACCGGTTACTGCCAACGAACGGTTTTACCTAGAAGAACGAAATTTGGCGAGCCAAGTGGGATTGGTGTACTGATCACTACCTGAAAGTTTCATCAAGATTGGGTGAAAAAGTGTGTGCTGAGATTTCAGGCAACTCGTAGTTTTTTGGAAGCTTGGCAGGCCCTTTCCATGAAAGTGATTCTCGCCAGTCTCTGCTTAGGTCTACATCAACAGCAAACAAACCATAGAGATAGAACTTGAAACTGCTTTATTGTGTCAAGTTTCAAAGAGCTACCACAAACCGTGTTTGATTTAGAGTTCCAAATACATGTATCCCTATAGGAGAAAACAGAGTGAAACCTCAAAATGAAACCGGTTACTGCCAACGAACGGTTTAACCTAGAAGAACGAAATTTGGCGAGCCAAGTGGGATTGGTGTACTGATCATTACCTGAAGTTTCATCAAGATTGGGTGAAAAAGTGTGTGCTGAGATTTGAGGCAACTCGAAGATTTTTGGAAGCTTGGCAGGTCCTTTCCATGAAAGTGATGCTTGCCAGTCTCTGCTTAGGGCTACATCAACATCAAACAAACAATAGAGATAGAACTTGAAACTGCTTTATTGTGTCAAGTTTCAAAGAGCTAGCACAAACCGTGTTTGATTTAGAGTTCCAAATACATGTATCCCTATAGGAGAAAACAGAGTGAAACCTCAAAATGAAACCGGTTACTGCTAACGAACGATTTAACCTAGACGAACGAAATTTGGCGAGCCAAGTGGGATTGGTGTACTGATCATTACCTGAAAGTTTCATCAAGATTGGGTGAAAAAGTGTGTGCTGAGATTTCAGGCAAATCGTAGTTTTTTGGAAGCTTGGCAGGCCCTTTCCATGAAAGTGATTCTCGCCAGTCTCTGCTTAGGGCTACATCAACAGCAAACAAACCATAGAGATAGAACTTGAAACTGCTTTATTGTGTCAAGTTTCAAAGAGCTAGCACAAACCGTGTTTGATTTAGAGTTCCAAATACATGTATCCCTATAGGAGAAAACAAAGTGAAACCTCAAAATGAAACCGGTTACTGCCAACGAACTGTTTAACTTAGAAGAACGAAATTTGGCGAGCCAAGTGGGATTGGTATACTGATCATTACCTGAAAGTATCATCAAGATTGGGTGAAAAAGTGTTTGCTGAGATTTCAGGCAACTCGTAGTTTTTTGGAAGCTTGGCAGGCCCTTTCCATGAAAGTGATTCTCGCCAGTCTCTGCTTAGGGCTACATCAACAGCAAACAATCCATAGAGATAGAACTTGAAACTGCTTTATTGTGTCAAGTTTCAAAGAGCTAGCACAAACCGTGTTTCATTTAGAGTTCCAAATACATGTATCCCTATGGGAGAAAACAGAGTGAAACCTCAAAAAGAAAATGGTTACTGCCAACGAACGGTTTAACCTAGAAGAACGAAATTTGGCGAGCCAAGTGGGATTGGTGTACTGATCATTACCTGAAGTTTCATCAAGATTGGGTGAAAAAGTGTGTGCTGAGATTTCAGGCAACTCGAAGTTTTTTCGAAGCTTGGCAGGCCCTTTCCATGAAAGTGATTCTCGCCAGTCTCTGCTTAGGGCTACATCAAGAGCAAGCAAACCATAGAGATAGAACTTGAAACTGCTTTATTGTGTCAAGTTTCAAAGAGCTAGCACAAACCGTGTTTGATTTAGAGTTCCAAATACATGTATCCCTATAGGAGAAAACAGAGTGAAACCTCAAAATGAAACCGGTTACTGCCAACGAACGGTTTAACCTAGAAGAACGAAATTTGGCGAGCCAAGTGGGATTGGTGTACTGATCATTACCTGAAAGATTCATCATGATTGTTTGAAAAAGTGTTTGCTGAGATTTCAGGCAACTAGTAGTTTTTTGGAAGCTTGGCAGGCCCTTTCCATGAAAGTGATTCTCGCCAGTCTCTGCTTAGGGCTACATCAACAGCAAACAAACCATAGAGATAGAACTTGAAACTGCTTTATTGTGTCAAGTTTCAAAGAGCTAGCACAAACCGTGTTTGATTTAGAGTTCCAAATACATGTATCCCTATAGGAGAAAACAGAGTGAAACCTCAAAATTAAACCGGTTACTGCCAACGAACGGTTTTACCTAGAAGAACGAAATTTGGCGAGCCAAGTGGGATTGGTGTACTGATCATTACCTGAAAGTTTCATCAAGATTGGGTGAAAATGTGTGTGCTGAGATTTCAGGCAATTCCAAGTTTTTTGGAAGCTTGGCAGGCCCTTTCCATGAAAGTGATTCTCGCCAGTCTCTGCTTAGGGCTGCATCAACAGCAAACAAACCATAGAGATAGAACTTGAAACTGTTTAATTGTGTCAAGTTTCAAACAGCTAGCACAAACCGTGTTTCATTTAGAGTTCCAAATACATGTATCCCTATAGGAGAAAACAGAGTGAAACCTCAAAATGAAACCTGTTACTGCCAACAAACGGTTTAACATAGAAAAACGAAATTTGGCTAGCCAAGTGGGATTGGTGTACTGATCATTACCTGAAAGTTTCATCAAGATTGAGTGAAACAGTGTTTGCTGAGATTTCAGGCAACTCGTAGTTTTTTGAAAGCTAGGCAGGCCCTTTCCATGAAAGTGATTCTCGGCAGTCTCTGCTTAGGGCTACATCAAAGCAAAAAAACAATAGAGATAGAACTTGAAACTGCTTTATTGTGTCAAGTTTCAAAGAGCTACCACAAACCGTGTTTGATTTAGAGTTCCAAATACATGTATCCCTATAGGAGAAAACAGAGTGAAACCTCAAAATGAAACCGGTTACTGCCAACGAACGGATTAACCTAGAAGAACGAAATTTGGCGAGCCAAGTGGGATTGGTGTACTGATCATTACCTGAAAGTTTCATCAAGATTGGGTGAAAAAGTGTGTGCTGAGATTTCAGGCAACTCGTAGTTTTTTGGAAGCTTGGCAGGCCCTTTCCATGAAAGTGATTCTCGCCAGTCTCTGCTTAGGGCTACATCAACAGCAAACAAACCATAGAGATAGAACTTGAAACTGCTTTATTGTGTCAAGTTTCAAAGAGCTAGCACAAACCGTGTTTGATTTAGAGTTCCAAATACATGTATCCCTATAGGAGAAAACAGAGTGAAACCTCAAAATGAAACCGGTTACTGCCAACGAACGGTTTAACCTAGAAGAACGAAATTTGGTGAGCCAAGTGGGATTAGTGTACTGATCATTTCCTGAAAATTTCATCAAGATTGGGTGAAAAAGTGTGTGCTTAGATTTCAGGCAACTCGTAGTTTTTTGGAAGCTTTGCAGGCCCTTTCCCTGAAAGTGATTCTCGCCAGTGTCTGCTTAGGGCTACATCAACAGCAAACAAACCATAGAGATAGAACTTGAAACTGCTTTATTGTGTCAAGTTTCAAAGAGCTAGCACAAACCGTGTTTGATTTAGAGTTCCAAATATATGTATCCCTATAGGAGAAAACACAGTGAAACCTCAAAATGAAACCGGTTACTGCAAACGAACGGTTTAACCTAGAAGAACGAAATTTGGCGAGCCAAGTGGGATTGGTGTACTGATCATTACCTGAATGTTTCATCAAGATTGGGTGAAAAAGTGTGTGCTGAGATTTCAGGAAACTCGTAGTCTTTTGGAAGCTTGGCAGGCCCTTTCCATGAAAGTGATTCTCGCCAGTCTCTGCTTAGGGCTACATCAACAGCAAACAATCCATAGAGATAGAACTTGAAACTGCTTTATTGTGTCAAGTTTCAAAGAGCTAGCACAAACCGTGTTTCATTTAGAGTTACAAATACATGTATCCCTATAGGAGAAAACAGAGTGAAACCTCAAAATGAAACCGGTTACTGCCAATGAACGGTTTAACCTAGAAGAACGAAATTTGTTGAGCCAAGTGGGTTGGTGTACTGATCATTACCTGAAAGTTTCATCAAGATTGGGTGAAAAAGTGTGTGCTGAGATTTCAGGCAACTGGTATATTTTGGAAGCTTGGCAGGCCCTTTCCATGAAAGTGATTCTCGCTAGTCTCTGCTTTGGGCTACATCAACAGAAAACAAACCATAGTGATAGAACTTGAAACTGCTTTATTGTGTCAAGTTTCAAAGAGCTAGCACAAACCGTGTTTGATTTAGAGTTCCATATACATGTATCCCTATAGGAGAAAACAGAGTGAAACCTCAAAATGAAACCGGTTACTGCCAACGAACGGTTTAACCTTGAAGAACGAAATTTGGCGAGCCAAGTGGGATTGGTGTACTGATCATTACCTGAAAGTTTCATCAAGATTGGGTGAAAAAGTGTGTGCTGAAATTTCAGGCAACTCGTAGTTTTTTGGAAGCTTGGCAGGCCCCTTCCATGAAAGTGATTCTCGCCAGTCTCTGCTTAGGGCTACATCAACAGCAAACAAACCATAGAGATAGAACTTGAAACTGCTTTATTGTGTCAAGTTTCAAAGAGCTAGCACAAACCGTGTTTGATTTAGAGTTTCATATACATGTATCCCTATAGGAGAAAACAGAGTGAAACCTCAAAATGAAACCGGTTACTGCCAATGAACGGTTTAACCTTGAAGAACGAAATTTGGCGAGCCAAGTGGGATTGGTGTACTGATCATTATCTGAAAGTTTCATCAAGATTTGGTGAAAAAGTGTGTGTTGAGATTTCAGGCAACTCATAGTTTTTTGGAAGCTTGGCAGGCCCTTTCCATGAAAGTGATTCTCGCCACTCTCTGCTTAGGGCTACATCAACAGCAAACAAACCATAGAGATAGAACTTGAAACTGCTTTATTGTGTCAAGTTTCAAAGAGCTAGCACAAACCGTGTTTGATTTAGAGTTCCAAATACATGTATCCCTATAGGAGAAAACAGAGTGAAACCTCAAAATCCAACCGGTTACTGCCAACGAACGGATTAACCTAGAAGAACGAAATTTGGCGAGCCAAGTGGGATTGGTGTACTGATCATTACCTGAAAGTTTCATCAAGATTGGGTGAAAAAGTGTTTGCTGAGATTTCAGGCAACTCGTAGTTTTTTGGAAGCTTGGCAGGCCCTTTCCATGAAAGTGATTCTCGCCAGTCTCTGCTTTGGGCTACATCAACAGCAAACAAACCATAGAGATAGAACTTGAAACTGCTTTATTGTGTCAAGTTTCAAAGAGCTAGCACAAACCGTGTTTGATTTAGAGTTCCAAATACATGTATCCCTATAGGAGAAAACAGAGTGAAACCTCAAAATGAAACCGGTTACTGCCAATGAACGGTTTAACCTAGAAGAACGAAATTTGGTGAGCCAAGTGGGATTAGTGTACTGATCATTACCTGAAAATTTCATCAAGATTGGGTGAAAAAGTGTGTGCTTAGATTTCAGGCAACTCGTAGTTTTTTGGAAGCTTTGCAGGCCCTTTCCCTGAAAGTGATTCTCCCCAGTCTCTGCTTAGGGCTACATCAACAGCAAACAAACCATAGAGATAGAACTTGAAACTGCTTTATTGTGTCAAGTTTCAAAGAGCTAGCACAAACCGTGTTTGATTTAGAGTTCCAAGTACATGTATCCCTATAGGAGAAAACACAGTGAAACCTCAAAATGAAACCGGTTACTGCAAACGAACGGTTTAACCTAGAAGAACGAAATTTGTCGAGCCAAGTGGGATTGGTGTACTGATCATTACCTGAAAGTTTCATCAAGATTGGGTGAAAAAGTGTGTGCTGAGATTTCAGGCAACTCGTAGTCTTTTGGAAGCTTGGCAGGCCCTTTCCATGAAAGTGATTCTCGCCAGTCTCTGCTTAGGGCTACATCAACAGCAAACAATCCATAGAGATAGAACTTGAAACTTCTTTATTGTGTCAAGTTTCAAAGAGCTAGCACAAACCGTGTTTCATTTAGAGTTCCAAATACATGTATCCCTATGGGAGAAAACAGAGTGAAACCTCAAAATGAAACCGGTTACTGCCAACGAACGGTTTAACCTAGAAGAACGAAATTTGGTGAGCCAAGTGGGATTAGTGTACTGATCATTTCCTGAAAATTTCATCAAGATTGGATGAAAAAGTGTGTGCTTAGATTTCAGGCAACTCGTAGTTTTTTGGAAGCTTTGCAGGCCCTTTCCCTGAAAGTGATTCTCGCCAGTGTCTGCTTAGGGCTACATCAACAGCAAACAAACCATAGAGATAGAACTTGAAACTGCTTTATTGTGTCAAGTTTCAAAGAGCTAGCACAAACCGTGTTTGATTTAGAGTTCCAAATATATGTATCCCTATAGGATAAAACACAGTGAAACCTCAAAATGAAACCGGTTACTGCAAACGAACGGTTTAACCTAGAAGAACGAAATTTGGCGAGCCAAGTGGGATTGGTGTACTGATCATTACCTGAATGTTTCATCAAGATTGGGTGAAAAAGTGTGTGCTGAGATTTCAGGAAACTCGTAGTCTTTTGGAAGCTTGGCAGGCCCTTTCCATGAAAGTGATTCTCGCCAGTCTCTGCTTAGGGCTACATCAACAGCAAACAATCCATAGAGATAGAACTTGAAACTGCTTTATTGTGTCAAGTTTCAAAGAGCTAGCACAAACCGTGTTTCATTTAGAGTTACAAATACATGTATCCCTATAGGAGAAAACAGAGTGAAACCTCAAAATGAAACCGGTTACTGCCAATGAACGGTTTAACCTAGAAGAACGAAATTTGTTGAGCCAAGTGGGTTGGTGTACTGATCATTACCTGAAAGTTTCATCAAGATTGGGTGAAAAAGTGTGTGCTGAGATTTCAGGCAACTGGTATATTTTGGAAGCTTGGCAGGCCCTTTCCATGAAAGTGATTCTTGCCAGTCTCTGCTTAGGGCTACATCAACAGAAAACAAACCATAGAGATAGAACTTGAAACTGCTTTATTGTGTCAAGTTTCAAAGAGCTAGCACAAACCGTGTTTGATTTAGAGTTCCATATACATGTATCCCTATAGGAGAAAACAGAGTGAAACCTCAAAATGAAACCGGTTACTGCCAACGAACGGTTTAACCTTGAAGAACGAAATTTGGCGAGCCAAGTGGGATTGGTGTACTGATCATTACCTGAAAGTTTCATCAAGATTGGGTGAAAAAGTGTGTGCTGAAATTTCAGGCAACTCGTAGTTTTTTGGAAGCTTGGCAGGCCCCTTCCATGAAAGTGATTCTCGCCAGTCTTTGCTTAGGGCTACATCAACAGCAAACAAACCATAGAGATAGAACTTGAAACTGCTTTATTGTGTCAAGTTTCAAAGAGCTAGCACAAACCGTGTTTGATTTAGAGTTTCATATACATGTATCCCTATAGGAGAAAACAGAGTGAAACCTCAAAATGAAACCGGTTACTGCCAATGAACGGTTTAACCTTGAAGAACGAAATTTGGCGAGCCAAGTGGGATTGGTGTACTGATCATTATCTGAAAGTTTCATCAAGATTTGGTGAAAAAGTGTGTGTTGAGATTTCAGGCAACTCATAGTTTTTTGGAAGCTTGGCAGGCCCTTTCCATGAAAGTGATTCTCGCCAGTCTCTGCTTAGGGCTACATCAACAGCAAACAAACCATAGAGATAGAACTTGAAACTGCTTTATTGTGTCAAGTTTCAAAGAGCTAGCACAAACCGTGTTTGATTTAGAGTTCCAAATACATGTATCCCTATAGGAGTAAACAGAGTGAAACCTCAAAATCCAACCGGTTACTGCCAACGAACGGATTAACCTAGAAGAACGAAATTTGGCGAGCCAAGTGGGATTGGTGTACTGATCATTACCTGAAAGTTTCATCAAGATTGGGTGAAAAAGTGTTTGCTGAGATTTCAGGCAACTCGTAGTTTTTTGGAAGCTTGGCAGGCCCTTTCCATGAAAGTGATTCTCGCCAGTCTCTGCTTTGGGCTACATCAACAGCAAACAAACCATAGAGATAGAACTTGAAACTGCTTTATTGTGTCAAGTTTCAAAGAGCTAGCACAAACCGTGTTTGATTTAGAGTTCCAAATACATGTATCCCTATAGGAGAAAACAGAGTGAAACCTCAAAATGAAACCGGTTACTGCCAATGAACGGTTTAACCTAGAAGAACGAAATTTGGTGAGCCAAGTGGGATTAGTGTACTGATCATTACCTGAAAATTTCATCAAGATTGGGTGAAAAAGTGTGTGCTTAGATTTCAGGCAACTCGTAGTTTTTTGGAAGCTTTGCAGGCCCTTTCCTTGAAAGTGATTCTCCCCAGTCTCTGCTTAGGGCTACATCAACAGCAAACAAACCATAGAGATAGAACTTGAAACTGCTTTATTGTGTCAAGTTTCAAAGAGCTAGCACAAACCGTGTTTGATTTAGAGTTCCAAGTACATGTATCCCTATAGGAGAAAACACAGTGAAACCTCAAAATGAAACCGGTTACTGCAAACGAACGGTTTAACCTAGAAGAACGAAATTTGTCGAGCCAAGTGGGATTGGTGTACTGATCATTACCTGAAAGTTTCATCAAGATTGGGTGAAAAAGTGTGTGCTGAGATTTCAGGCAACTCGTAGTCTTTTGGAAGCTTGGTAGGCCCTTTCCATGAAAGTGATTCTCGCCAGTCTCTGCTTAGGGCTACATCAACAGCAAACAATCCATAGAGATAGAACTTGAAACTTCTTTATTGTGTCAAGTTTCAAAGAGCTAGCACAAACCGTGTTTCATTTAGAGTTCCAAATACATGTATCCCTATGGGAGAAAACAGAGTGAAACCTCAAAATGAAACCGGTTACTGCCAACGAACGGTTTAAACTAGAAGAACGAAATTTGTTGAGCCAACTGGGTTGGTGTACTCATCATTACCTGAAAGTTTCATCAAGATTGGGTGAAAAAGTGTGTGCTGAGATTTCAGGCAACTCTTAGTTTTTTGGAAGCTTGGCAGGCCCTTTCCATGAAAGTGATTCTCGCCAGTCTCTGCTTAGGGCTACATCAACAGCAAACAAACCATAGAGATAGAACTTGAAACTGCTTTATTGTGTCAAGTTTCAAAGAGCTAGCACAAACCGTGTTTCATTTAGAGTTACAAATACATGTATCCCTATAGGAGAAAACAGAGTGAAACCTCAAAATGAAACCGGTTACTGCCAATGAACGGTTTAACCTAGAAGAACGAAATTTGTTGAGCCAAGTGGGTTGGTGTACTGATCATTACCTGAAAGTTTCATCAAGATTGGGTGAAAAAGTGTGTGCTGAGATTTCAGGCAACTGGTATATTTTGGAAGCTTGGCAGGCCCTTTCCATGAAAGTGATTCTCGCCAGTCTCTGCTTAGGGCTACATCAACAGAAAACAAACCATAGAGATAGAACTTGAAACTGCTTTATTGTGTCAAGTTTCAAAGAGCTAGCACAAACCGTGTTTGATTTAGAGTTCCAAATACATGTATCCCTATAGAAGAAAACAGAGTGAAACCTCAAAATGAAACCGGTTACTGCCAACGAACGGTTTAACATAGAAAAACGAAATTTGGCGAGCCAAGTGGGATTGGTGTACTGATCATTACCTGAAAGTTTCATCAAGATTGGGTGAAAAAGTGTTTGCTGAAATTTCAGGCAACTCGTAGTTTTTTGGAAGCTTGGCAGGCCCCTTCCATGAAAGTGATTCTCGCCAGTCTCTGCTTAGGGCTACATCAACAGCAAACAAACCATAGAGATAGAACTTGAAACTGCTTTATTGTGTCAAGTTTCAAAGAGCTAGCACAAACCGTGTTTGATTTAGAGTTTCATATACATGTATCCCTATAGGAGAAAACAGAGTGAAACCTCAAAATGAAACCGGTTACTGCCAACGAACGGTTTAACCTTGAAGAACGAAATTTGGCGAGCCAAGTGGGATTGGTGTACTGATCATTATCTGAAAGTTTCATCAAGATTGGGTGAAAAAGTATGTGTTGAGATTTCAGGCAACTCATAGTTTTTTGGAAGCTTGGCAGACCCTTTCCATGAAAGTGATTCTCGCCAGTCTCTGCTTAGGGCTACATCAACAGCAAACAAACCATAGAGATAGAACTTGAAACTGCTTTATTGTGTCAAGTTTCAAAGAGCTAGCACAAACCGTGTTTGATTTAGAGTTCCAAATACATGTATCCCTATAGGAGAAAACAGAGTGAAACCTCAAAATGAAACCGGTTACTGCCAACGAACGGATTAACCTAGAAGAACGAAATTTGGCGAGCCAAGTGGGATTGGTGTACTGATCATTACCTGAAAGTTTCATCAAGATTGGGTGAAAAAGTGTTTGCTGAGATTTCAGGCAACTCGTAGTTTTTTGGAAGCTTGGCAGGCCCTTTCCATGAAAGTGATTCTCGCCAGTCTCTGCTTAGGGCTACATCAACAGCAAACAAACAATAGTGATAGAACTTGAAACTGCTTTATTGTGTCAAGTTTCAAAGAGCTAGCACAAACCGTGTTTGATTTAGAGTTCCAAATACATGTATCCCTATAGGAGAAAACAAAGAGAAACCTCAAAATGAAACCGGTTACTGCCAATGAACGGTTTAACCTAGAAGAACGAAATTTGGTGAGCCAAGTGGGATTAGTGTACTGATCATTACCTGAAAATTTCATCAAGATTGGGTGAAAAAGTGTGTGCTTAGATTTCAGGCAACTCGTAGTTTTTTGGAAGCTTTGCAGGCCCTTTCCCTGAAAGTGATTCTCCCCAGTCTCTGCTTAGGGCTACATCAACAGCAAACAAACCATAGAGATAGAACTTGAAACTGCTTTATTGTGTCAAGTTTCAAAGAGCTAGCACAAACCGTGTTTGATTTAGAGTTCCAAGTACATGTATCCCTATAGGAGAAAACACAGTGAAACCTCAAAATGAAACCGGTTACTGCAAACGAACGGTTTAACCTAGAAGAACGAAATTTGTCGAGCCAAGTGGGATTGGTGTACTGATAATTACCTGAAAGTTTCATCAAGATTGGGTGAAAAAGTGTGTGCTGAGATTTCAGGCAACTCGTAGTCTTTTGGAAGCTTGGCAGGCCCTTTCCATGAAAGTGATTCTCGCCAGTCTCTGCTTAGGGCTACATCAACAGCAAACAATCCATAGAGATAGAACTTGAAACTGCTTTATTGTGTCAAGTTTCAAAGAGCTAGCACAAACCGTGATTCATTTAGAGTTCCAAATACATGTATCCCTATGGGAGAAAACAGAGTGAAACCTCAAAATGAAACCGGTTACTGCCAACGAACGGTTTAAACTAGAAGAACGAAATTTGTTGAGCCAACTGGGTTGGTGTACTCATCATTACCTGAAAGTTTCATCAAGATTTGGTGAAAAAGTGTGTGCTGAGATTTCAGGAAACTCGTAGTTTTTGGGAAGCTTGGCAGGCCCTTTCCATGAAAGTGATTCTCGCCAGTCTCTGCTTAGGGCTACATCAACAGCAAACAAACCATAGAGATAGAACTTGAAACTGCTTTATTGTGTCAAGTTTCAAAGAGCTAGCACAAACCGTGTTTGATTTAGAGTTCCAAATACATGTATCCCTATAGGAGAAAACAGAGTGAAACCTCAAAATCAAACCGGTTACTGCCAACGAACAGATTAACCTAGAAGAACGAAATTTGGCGAGCCAAGTGGGATTGGTGTACTGATCATTACCTGAAAGTTTCATCAAGATTGGGTGAAAAAGTGTTTGCTGAGATTTCAGGCAACTCGTAGTTTTTTGGAAGCTTGGCAGGCCCTTTCCATGAAAGTGATTCTCCTCAGTCTCTGCTTAGGGCTACATCAACAGCAAACAAACCATAGAGATAAAACTTGAAACTGCTTTATTGTGTCAAGTTTCAAAGAGCTAGCACAAACCGTGTTTGATTTAGAGTTCCAAATACATGTATCCCTATAGGAGAAAACAGAGTGAAACCTCAAAATGAAACCGGTTACTGCCAACGAACGGTTTAACCTAGAAGAACGAAATTTGGTGAGCCAAGTGGGATTAGTGTACTGATCATTACCTGAAAATTTCATCAAGATTGGGTGAAAAAGTGTGTGCTTAGATTTCAGGCAACTCGTATTTTTTTTGTAAGCTGTGCAGGCCCTTTCCCTGAAAGTGATTCTCCCCAGTCTCTGCTTAGGGCTACATCAACAGCAAACAAACCATAGAGATAGAACTTGAAACTGCTTTATTGTGTCAAGTTTCAAAGAGCTAGCACAAACCGTGTTTGATTTAGAGTTCCAAGTACATGTATCCCTATAGGAGAAAACACAGTGAAACCTCAAAATGAAACCGATTACTGCAAACGAACGGTTTAACCTAGAAGAACGAAATTTGTCGAGCCAAGTGGGATTGGTGTACTGATTATTACCTGAAAGTTTCATCAAGATTGGGTGAAAAAGTGTGTGCTGAGATTTCAGGCAACTCGTAGTCTTTTGGAAGCTTGGCAGGCCCTTTCCATGAAAGTGATTCTCGCCAGGCTCTGCTTAGGGCTACATCAACAGCAAACAATCCATAGAGATAGAACTTGAAACTGCTTTATTGTGTCAAGTTTCAAAGAGCTAGCACAAACCGTGTTTGATTTAGAGTTCCAAATACATGTATCCCTATAGGAGAAAACAGAGTGAAACCTCAAAATGAAACCGGTTACTGCCAATGAACGGTTTAACCTAGAAGAACGAAATTTGGTGAGCCAAGTGGGATTAGTGTACTGATCATTACCTGAAAATTTCATCAAGATTGGGTGAAAAAGTGTGTGCTTAGATTTCAGGCAACTCGTAGTTTTTTGGAAGCTTTGCAGGCCCTTTCCCTGAAAGTGATTCTCCCCAGTCTCTGCTTAGGGCTACATCAACAGCAAACAAACCATAGAGATAGAACTTGAAACTGCTTTATTGTGTAAAGTTTCAAAGAGCTAGCACAAACCGTGTTTGATTTAGAGTTCCAAGTACATGTATCCCTATAGGAGAAAACAGAGTGAAACCTCAAAATGAAAATGGTTACTGCAAACAAACGGTTTAACCTAGAAGAACGAAATTTGGTGAGCCAAGTGGGATTGGTGTACTGATCATTACCTGAAAGTTTCATCAAGATTGGGTGAAAAAGTGTGTGCTGAGATTTCAGGCAACTCGTAGTTGTCTGGAAGCTTGTCAGGCCCTTTCCATGAAAGTGATTCTCGCCAGTCTCTGCTTAGGGCTACATCAACAGCAAACAAACCATAGAGATAGAACTTGAAACTGCTTTATTGTGTCAAGTTTCAAAGAGCTAGCACAAACCGTGTTTGATTTAGAGTTCCAAATACATGTATCCCTATAGGAAAAAACATAGTGAAACCTCAAAATGAAACCGGTTACTGCCAACGAACGGTTTAACCTAGAAGAACGAAATTTGGCGTGCCAAGTGGGATTGGTGTACTGATCATTACCTGAAAGTTTCATCAAGATTGGGTGAAAATGTGTGTGCTGAGATTTCAGGCAACTCGTAGTTTTTTGGAAGCTTGGCAGGCCCTTTCCATGAAAGTGATTCTCGCCAGTCTCTGCTTAGGGCAACATCAACAGCAAACAAACCATAGAGATAGAACTTGAAACTGCTTTATAGTGTCAAGTTTCAAAGAGCTAGCAAAAACCGTGTTTGATTTAGAGTTCCAAATACATGTATCCCTATAGGAGAAAACAGAGTGAAACCTCAAAATGAAACCGGTTACTGCCAACGAACGGTTTAACCTAGAAGAACGAAATTTGGCGAGCCAAGTGGGATTGGTGTACTGATCATTACCTGAAAGTTTCATCAAGATTGGGTGAAAAAGTGTGTGCTGAGATTTCAGGCAACTCGTAGTTTTTTGGAAGTTTGGCAGGCCCTTTCCATGAAAGTGATTCTCGCCAGTCTCTGCTTAGGGCTACATCAGCAGCAAACAAACCATTGAGATAGAACTTGAAACTGCTTTATTGTGTCAAGCTTCAAAGAGCTAGCACAAACCGTGTTTGATTTAGAGTTCCAAATACATATATCCGTATAGGAGAAAACAGAGTGAAACCTCAAAATGAAACCGGTTACTGCCAACGAACGGTTTAACCTAGAAGAACAAAATTTGGCGAGCCAAGTGCGATTGTTGTACTGATCATTACCTGAAAGTTTCATCAAAATTGGGTGAAAAAGTGTGTGCTGAGATTTCAGGCAACTCGTAGTTTTTTGGAAGCTTGGCAGGCCCTTTCCATGAAAGTGATTCTCGCCAGTCTCTGCTTAGGGCTACATCAACAGCAAACAAACCATAGAGATAGAACTTGAAACTGCTTTATTGTGTCAAGTTTCAAAGAGCTACCACAAACCGTGTTTGATTTAGATTTCCAAATACATGTATCCCTATAGGAGAAAAAAGAGTGAAACTCAAAATGAAACCGGTTACTGCCAACGAACGGTTTAACCTAGGAGAACGAAATTGACGAGCCAAGAGGGATTCGTGTACTGATCATTACCTGAAAGATTCATCAAGATTGGGTGAAAAAGTGTTTGCTGAGATTTCAGGCAACTCGTAGTTTTTTGGATTCTTGGCAGGCCCTTTCCATGAAAATGATTCTCGCCAGTCTCTGCTTAGGGCTACATCAACAGCAAACAAACCATAGAGATAGAACTTGAAACTGCTTTATTGTATCAAGTTTCAAAGAGCTAGCACAAACCGTGTTTGATTTAGAGTTCCAAATACATGTATCCCCATAGGAGAAAACGGAGTGAAACCTCAAAATGAAACCGGTTACTGCCAACCAACGGTTTAACCTAGAAGAACGAAATTTGGCGAGCCAAGTGGGATTGGTGTCCTGATCATTACCTGAAAGTTTCATCAAGATTGGGTGAAAAAGTGTGTGCTGAGATTTCAGGCAACTCGTAGTTTTTTGGAAGCTTGGCAGGCCCTTTCCATGAAAGTGATTCTCGCCAGTCTCTGCTTAGGGCTACATCAACAGCAAACAAACCATAGAGATAGAACTTGAAACTGCTTTATTGTGTCAAGTTTCAAAGAGCTAGCACAAACCGTGTTTGATTTAGAGTTCCAAATACATGACTCCCTATAGGAGAAAACAGAGTGAAACCTCAAAATGTAACCGGTTACTGCCAACGAACGGTTTAACCTAGAAGAACGAAATTTGGCAAGCCAAGTGGGATTGGTGTACTGATCATTACCTGAAAGTTTCATCAAGATTGGGTGAAAAAGTGTGTGCTGAGATTTCAGGCAACTCGTAGTTTTTTGGAAGCTTGGCAGGCCCTTTCCATGAAAGTGATTCTCGCCAGTCTCTGCTTAGGGCTACATCAACAGCAAACAAACCATAGAGATAGAACTTGAAACTGCTTTATTGTGTCAAGTTTCAAAGAGCTACCACAAACCGTGTTTGATTTAGATTTCCAAATACATGTATCCCTATAGGAGAAAAAAGAGTGAAACTCAAAATGAAACCGGTTACTGCCAACGAACGGTTTAACCTAGGAGAACGAAATTGACGAGCCAAGAGGGATTCGTGTACTGATCATTACCTGAAAGATTCATCAAGATTGGGTGAAAAAGTGTTTGCTGAGATTTCAGGCAACTCGTAGTTTTTTGGATTCTTGGCAGGCCCTTTCCATGAAAATGATTCTCGCCAGTCTCTGCTTAGGGCTACATCAACAGCAAACAAACCATAGAGATAGAACTTGAAACTGCTTTATTGTATCAAGTTTCAAAGAGCTAGCACAAACCGTGTTTGATTTAGAGTTCCAAATACATGTATCCCCATAGGAGAAAACGGAGTGAAACCTCAAAATGAAACCGGTTACTGCCAACCAACGGTTTAACCTAGAAGAACGAAATTTGGCGAGCCAAGTGGGATTGGTGTCCTGATCATTACCTGAAAGTTTCATCAAGATTGGGTGAAAAAGTGTGTGCTGAGATTTCAGGCAACTCGTAGTTTTTTGGAAGCTTGGCAGGCCCTTTCCATGAAAGTGATTCTCGCCAGTCTCTGCTTAGGGCTACATCAACAGCAAACAAACCATAGAGATATAACTTGAAACTGCTTTATTGTGTCAAGTTTCAAAGAGCTAGCACAAACCGTGTTTGATTTAGAGTTCCAAATACATGTATCCCTATAGGAGAAAACAGAGTGAAACCTCAAAATGAAACCGGTTACTGCCAACGAACGGTTTAACCTAGAAGAACGAAATTTGGCGAGCCAAGTGGGATTGGTGTACTGATCATTACCTGAAAGTTTCATCAACATTGGGTGAAAAAGTGTTTGCTGAGATTTCAGGCAACTCGTAGTTTTTTGGAATCTTGGCAGGCCCTTTCCATGAAAGTGATTCTCGCCAGTCTCTGCTTAGGGCTACATCAACAGCAAACAAACCATAGAGATAGAACTTGAAACTGCTTTATTGTGTCAAGTTTAAAAGAGCTAGCACAAACCGTGTTTGATTTAGAGTTCCAAATACATGTATCCTAATAGGAGAAAACAGAGTGAAACCTCAAAATGAAACCGGTTACTGCCAACGAACGGTTTAACCTAGAAGAACGAAATTTGGCGAGCCAAGTGGGATTCGTGTACTGATCATTACCTGAAAGTTTCATCAAGATTGGGTGAAAAAGTGTTTGCTGAGATTTCAGGCAACTCGTAGTTTTTTGGAATCTTGGCAGGCCCTTTCCATGAAAGTGATTCTCGCCAGTCTCTGCTTAGGACTACATCAACAGCAAACAAACCATAGAGATAGAACTTGAAACTGCTTTATTGTGTCAACTTTCAAAGAGCTAGCACAAACCGTGTTTGATTTAGAGTTCCAAATACATGTATCCCTATAGGAGAAAACAGAGTGAAACCTCAAAATGAAACCGGTTACTGCCAACGAACGGTTTAACCTAGAAGAACGAAATTTGGCGTGCCAAGTGGGATTGGTGTACTGATCATTACCTGAAAGTTTCATCAAGATTGGGTGAAAAAGTGTGTGCTGAGATTTCAGGCAACTCGTAGTTTTTTGAAGCTTGGCAGGCCCTTTCCATGAAAGTGATTCTCGCCAGTCTCTGCTTAGTGCTACATCAACAGCAAACAAACCATAGAGATAGAACTTGAAACTGCTTTATTGTGTCAAGTTTCAAAGAGCTAGCACCAACCGTGTTTGATTTAGAGTTCCAAATACATGAATCCCTATAGGAGAAAACAGAGTGAAACCTCAAAATGAAACCGGTTACTGCCAACGAACGGTTTAACCTAGAAGAACGAAATTTGGCGAGCCAAGTGGGATTGGTGTCCTGATCATTACCTGAAAGTTTCATCAAGATTGGGTGAAAAAGTGTGTGCTGAGATTTCAGGCAACTCGTAGTTTTTTGGAAGCTTGGCAGGCCCTTTCCATGAAAGTGATTCTCGCCAGTCTCTGCTTAGGGATACATCAACAGCAAACAAACCATAGAGATAGAACTTGAAACTGCTTTATTGTGTCAAGTTTCAAAGAGCTAGCACAAACCGTGTTTGATTTAGAGTTCCAAATACATGTATCCCTATAGGAGAAAACAGAGTGAAACCTCAAAATGAAACCGGTTACTGCCAACGAACGGTTTAACCTAGAAGAACGAAATTTGGCGAGCCAAGTGGGATTGGTGTCCTGATCATTACCTGAAAGTTTCATCAAGATTGGGTGAAAAAGTGTGTGCTGAGATTTCAGGAAACTCGTAGTTTTTTGGAATCTTGGCAGGCCCTTTCCATGAAAGTGATTCTCGCCAGTCTCTGCTTAGGGCTACATCAACAGCAAACAAACCATAGAGATAGAACTTGAAACTGCTTTATTGTGTCAAGTTTCAAAGAGCTAGCACAAACCGTGTTTGATTTAGAATTCCAAATACATGTATCCCTTTGGAGAAAACAGAGTGAAACCTCAAAATGAAACCGGTTACTGCCAACGAACGGTTTAACCTAGAAGAACAAAATTTGGCGAGCCAAGTGGGATTGGTGTAGTGATCATTACCTGAAAGTTTCATCAAGATTGGGTGAAAAAGTGTGTGCTGAGATTGCAGGCAACTCGTAGTTTTTTGGAAGCTTGGCAGGCCCTTTCAATGAAAGTGATTCTCGCCAGTCTCTGCTTAGTGCTACATCAACAGGAAACAAACCATAGAGATAGAACTTGAAACTGCTTTATTGTGTCAAGTTTCAAAGAGCTAGCACAAACCGTGTTTGATTTAGAGTTCCAAATACATGTATCCCTATAGGAGAAAACAGAGTGAAACCTCAAAATGAAACCGGTTACTGCCAACGAACGGTTTAACCTAGAAGAACGAAATTTGGCGAGCCAAGTGGGATTGGTGTACTGATCATTACCTGAAAGTTTCATCAAGATTGGGTGAAAAAGTGTGTGCTGAGATTTCAGGCAACTCGTAGTTTTTTGGAAGCTTTGCAGGCCCTTTCCCTGAAAGTGATTCTCCCCAGTCTCTGCTTAGGGCTACATCAACAGCAAACAAACCATAGAGATAGAACTTGAAACTGCTTTATTGTGTCAAGTTTCAAAGAGCTAGCACAAACCGTGTTTGATTTAGAGTTCCAAGTACATGTATCCCTATAGGAGAAAACAGAGTGAAACCTCAAAATGAAAATGGTTACTGCAAACAAACGGTTTAACCTAGAAGAACGAAATTTGGTGAGCCAAGTGGGATTGGTGTACTGATCATTACCTGAAAGTTTCATCAAGATTGGGTGAAAAAGTGTGTGCTGAGATTTCAGGCAACTCGTAGTTGTCTGGAAGCTTGTCAGGCCCTTTCCATGAAAGTGATTCTCGCCAGTCTCTGCTTAGGGCTACATCAACAGCAAACAAACCATAGAGATAGAACTTGAAACTGCTTTATTGTGTCAAGTTTCAAAGAGCTAGCACAAACCGTGTTTGATTTAGAGTTCCAAATACATGTATCCCTATAGGAAAAAACATAGTGAAACCTCAAAATGAAACCGGTTACTGCCAACGAACGGTTTAACCTAGAAGAACGAAATTTGGCGTGCCAAGTGGGATTGGTGTACTGATCATTACCTGAAAGTTTAATCAAGATTGGGTGAAAATGTGTGTGCTGAGATTTCAGGCAACTCGTAGTTTTTTGGAAGCTTGGCAGGCCCTTTCCATGAAAGTGATTCTCGCCAGTCTCTGCTTAGGGCAACATCAACAGCAAACAAACCATAGAGATAGAACTTGAAACTGCTTTATAGTGTCAAGTTTCAAAGAGCTAGCAAAAACCGTGTTTGATTTAGAGTTCCAAATACATGTATCCCTATAGGAGAAAACAGAGTGAAACCTCAAAATGAAACCGGTTACTGCCAACGAACGGTTTAACCTAGAAGAACGAAATTTGGCGAGCCAAGTGGGATTGGTGTACTGATCATTACCTGAAAGTTTCATCAAGATTGGGTGAAAAAGTGTGTGCTGAGATTTCAGGCAACTCGTAGTTTTTTGGAAGCTTGGCAGGCCCTTTCCATGAAAGTGATTCTCGCCACTCTCTGCTTAGGGCTACATCAGCAGCAAACAAACCATTGAGATAGAACTTGAAACTGCTTTATTGTGTCAAGCTTCAAAGAGCTAGCACAAACCGTGTTTGATTTAGAGTTCCAAATACATGTATCCCTATGGGAGAAAACAGAGTGAAACCTCAAAATGAAACCGGTTACTGCCAACGAACGGTTTAACCTAGAAGAACAAAATTTGGCGAGCCAAGTGCGATTGTTGTACTGATCATTACCTGAAAGTTTCATCAAAATTGGGTGAAAAAGTGTGTGCTGAGATTTCAGGCAACTCGTAGTTTTTTGGAAGCTTGGCAGGCCCTTTCCATGAAAGTGATTCTCGCCAGTCTCTGCTTAGGGCTACATCAACAGCAAACAAACCATAGAGATAGAACTTGAAACTGCTTTATTGTGTCAAGTTTCAAAGAGCTACCACAAACCGTGTTTGATTTAGATTTCCAAATACATGTATCCCTATAGGAGAAAACAGAGTGAAACCTCAAAATGAAACCGGTTACTGCCAACGAACGGTTTAACCTAGAAGAACGAAATTGACGAGCCAAGAGGGATTCGTGTACTGATCATTACCTGAAAGTTTCATCAAGATTGGGTGAAAAAGTGTTTGCTGAGATTTCAGGCAACTCGTAGTTTTTTGGAATCTTGGCAGGCCCTTTCCATGAAAATGATTCTCGCCAGTCTCTGCTTAGGGCTACATCAACAGCAAACAAACCATAGAGATAGAACTTGAAACTGCTTTATTGTATCAAGTTTCAAAGAGCTAGCACAAACCGTGTTTGATTTAGAGTTCCAAATACATGTATCCCCATAGGAGAAAACGGAGTGAAACCTCAAAATGAAACCGGTTACTGCCAACCAACGGTTTAACCTAGAAGAACGAAATTTGGCGAGCCAAGTGGGATTGGTGTCCTGATCATTACCTGAAAGTTTCATCAAGATTGGGTGAAAAAGTGTGTGCTGAGATTGCAGGCAACTCGTTGTTTTTTGGAAGCTTGGCAGGCCCTTTCCATGAAAGTGATTCTCGCCAGTCTCTGCTTAGGGCTACATCAACAGCAAACAAACCATAGAGATAGAACTTGAAACTGCTTTATTGTGTCAAGTTTCAAAGAGCTAGCACAAACCGTGTTTGATTTAGAGTTCCAAATACATGACTCCCTATAGGAGAAAACAGAGTGAAACCTCAAAATGTAACCGGTTACTGCCAACGAACGGTTTAACCTAGAAGAACGAAATTTGGCAAGCCAAGTGGGATTGGTGTACTGATCATTACCTGAAAGTTTCATCAAGATTGGGTGAAAAAGTGTGTGCTGAGATTTCAGGCAACTCGTAGTTTTTTGGAAGCTTGGCAGGCCCTTTCCATGAAAGTGATTCTCGCCAGTCTCTGCTTAGGGCAACATCAACAGCAAACAAACCATAGAGATAGAACTTGAAACTGCTTTATAGTGTCAAGTTTCAAAGAGCTAGCAAAAACCGTGTTTGATTTAGAGTTCCAAATACATGTATCCCTATAGGAGAAAACAGAGTGAAACCTCAAAATGAAACCGGTTACTGCCAACGAACGGTTTAACCTAGAAGAACGAAATTTGGCGAGCCAAGTGGGATTGGTGTACTGATCATTACCTGAAAGTTTCATCAAGATTGGGTGAAAAAGTGTGTGCTGAGATTTCAGGCAACTCGTAGTTTTTTGGAAGCTTGGCAGGCCCTTTCCATGAAAGTGATTCTCGCCAGTCTCTGCTTAGGGCTACATCAGCAGCAAACAAACCATTGAGATAGAACTTGAAACTGCTTTATTGTGTCAAGCTTCAAAGAGCTAGCACAAACCGTGTTTGATTTAGAGTTCCAAATACATATATCCGTATAGGAGAAAACAGAGTGAAACCTCAAAATGAAACCGGTTACTGCCAACGAACGGTTTAACCTAGAAGAACAAAATTTGGCGAGCCAAGTGCGATTGTTGTACTGATCATTACCTGAAAGTTTCATCAAAATTGGGTGAAAAAGTGTGTGCTGAGATTTCAGGCAACTCGTAGTTTTTTGGAAGCTTGGCAGGCCCTTTCCATGAAAGTGATTCTCGCCAGTCTCTGCTTAGGGCTACATCAACAGCAAACAAACCATAGAGATAGAACTTGAAACTGCTTTATTGTGTCAAGTTTCAAAGAGCTACCACAAACCGTGTTTGATTTAGATTTCCAAATACATGTATCCCTATAGGAGAAAACAGAGTGAAACCTCAAAATGAAACCGGTTACTGCCAACGAACGGTTTAACCTAGAAGAACGAAATTGACGAGCCAAGAGGGATTCGTGTACTGATCATTACCTGAAAGTTTCATCAAGATTGGGTGAAAAAGTGTTTGCTGAGATTTCAGGCAACTCGTAGTTTTTTGGAATCTTGGCAGGCCCTTTCCATGAAAATGATTCTCGCCAGTCTCTGCTTAGGGCTACATCAACAGCAAACAAACCATAGAGATAGAACTTGAAACTGCTTTATTGTATCAAGTTTCAAAGAGCTAGCACAAACCGTGTTTGATTTAGAGTTCCAAATACATGTATCCCCATAGGAGAAAACGGAGTGAAACCTCAAAATGAAACCGGTTACTGCCAACCAACGGTTTAACCTAGAAGAACGAAATTTGGCGAGCCAAGTGGGATTGGTGTCCTGATCATTACCTGAAAGTTTCATCAAGATTGGGTGAAAAAGTGTGTGCTGAGATTGCAGGCAACTCGTTGTTTTTTGGAAGCTTGGCAGGCCCTTTCCATGAAAGTGATTCTCGCCAGTCTCTGCTTAGGGCTACATCAACAGCAAACAAACCATAGAGATAGAACTTGAAACTGCTTTATTGTGTCAAGTTTCAAAGAGCTAGCACAAACCGTGTTTGATTTAGAGTTCCAAATACATGACTCCCTATAGGAGAAAACAGAGTGAAACCTCAAAATGTAACCGGTTACTGCCAACGAACGGTTTAACCTAGAAGAACGAAATTTGGCAAGCCAAGTGGGATTGGTGTACTGATCATTACCTGAAAGTTTCATCAAGATTGGGTGAAAAAGTGTGTGCTGAGATTTCAGGCAACTCGTAGTTTTTTGGAATCTTGGCAGGCCCTTTCCATGAATGTGATTCTCGCCAGTCTCTGCTTAGGGCTACATCAACAGCAAACAAACCATAGAGATAGAACTTGAAACTGCTTTATTGTGTCAAGTTTCAAAGAGCTAGCACAAACCGTGTTTGATTTAGAGTTCCAAATACATGTATCCCTATAGGAGAAAACAGAGTGAAACCTCAAAATGAAACCGGTTACTGCCAACGAACGGTTTAACCTAGAAGAACGAAATTTGGCGAGCCAAGTGGGATTGGTGTACTGATCATTACCTGAAAGTTTCATCAACATTGGGTGAAAAAGTGTTTGCTGAGATTTCAGGCAACTCGTAGTTTTTTGGAATCTTGGCAGGCCCTTTCCATGAAAGTGATTCTCGCCAGTCTCTGCTTAGGGCTACATCAACAGCAAACAAACCATAGAGATAGAACTTGAAACTGCTTTATTGTGTCAAGTTTAAAAGAGCTAGCACAAACCGTGTTTGATTTAGAGTTCCAAATACATGTATCCTTATAGGAGAAAACAGAGTGAAACCTCAAAATGAAACCGGTTACTGCCAACGAACGGTTTAACCTAGAAGAACGAAATTTGGCGAGCCAAGTGGGATTCGTGTACTGATCATTACCTGAAAGTTTCATCAAGATTGGGTGAAAAAGTGTTTGCTGAGTTTTCAGGCAACTCGTAGTTTTTTGGAATCTTGGCAGGCCCTTTCCATGAAAGTGATTCTCGCCAGTCTCTGCTTAGGGCTACATCAACAGCAAACAAACCATAGAGATAGAACTTGAAACTGCTTTATTGTGTCAAGTTTCAAAGAGCTAGCACAAACCGTGTTTGATTTAGAGTTCCAAATACATGTATCCCTATAGGAGAAAACAGAGTGAAACCTCAAAATGAAACCGGTTACTGCCAACGAACGGTTTAACCTAGAAGAACGAAATTTGGCGTGCCAAGTGGGATTGGTGTACTGATCATTACCTGAAAGTTTCATCAAGATTGGGTGAAAAAGTGTGTGCTGAGATTTCAGGCAACTCGTAGATTTTTGGAAGCTTGGCAGGCCCTTTCCATGAAAGTGATTCTCGCCAGTCTCTGCTTAGTGCTACATCAACAGCAAACAAACCATAGAGATAGAACTTGAAACTGCTTTATTGTGTCAAGTTTCAAAGAGCTAGCACAAACCGTGTTTGATTTAGAGTTCCAAATACATGTATCCCTATAGGAGAAAACAGAGTGAAACCTCAAAATGAAACCGGTTACTGCCAACGAACGGTTTAACCTAGAAGAACGAAATTTGGCGAGCCAAGTGGGATTAGTGTCCTGATCATTACCTGAAAGTTTCATCAAGATTGGGTGAAAAAGTGTGTGTTGAGATTTCAGGCAACTCGTAGTTTTTTGGAAGCTTGGCAGGCCCTTTCCATGAAAGTGATTCTCGCCAGTCTCTGCTTAGGGCTACATCAACAGCAAACAAACCATAGAGATAGAACTTGAAACTGCTTTATTGTGTCAAGTTTC
>NW_027524747.1:0-28468 GCF_052094955.1 Ictidomys tridecemlineatus
GTTTGTGCTAGCTCTTTGAAACTTGACACAATAAAGCAGTTTCAAGTTCTATCTCTATGGTTTGTTTGCTGTTGATGTAGCCCTAAGCAGAGACTGGCGAGAATCACTTTCATGAAAGGGCCTGCAAGCTTCCAAAAAACTACGAGTTGCCTGAAATCTCAGCACACCCTTTTTCACCCAATCTTGATGAAACTTTCAGGTAATGATCAGTACACCAATCCCACTTGGCTCGCCAAATTTCGTTCTTCTAGGTTAAACCGTTCGTTGGCAGTAACCGGTTTCATTTTGAGGTTTCACTCTGTTTTCTCCTATAGGGATACATGTATTTTAACTCTAAATCAAACACGGTTTGTGCTAGCTGTTTGAAACTTGACACAATAAAGCAGTTTCAAGTTCTATCTCTATGGTTTGTTTGCTGTTGATGTAGCCCTAAACAGAGACTGGCGAGAATCACTTTCATGGAAAAGGCCTGCCAAGCTTCCAAAAAACTACGAGTTGCCCGAAACCTCAGCACACACTTTTTCACCCAATCTTGATGAAACTTTCAGGTAATGATCAGTACACCAATCCCACTTGGCTCGCCAAATTTTGTTCTTCTAGGTGAAACCGTTCGTTGGCAGTAACCGGTTTCATTTTGAGGGTTTCACTCTGTTTTCTCCTATAGGGATACATGTATTTGGAACTCTAAATCAAACACGGTTTGTGCTAGCTCTTTGAAACTTGACACAATAAAGCAGTTTCAAGTTCTATCTCTATGGTTTGTTTGCTGTTGATGTAGCCCTAAGCAGAGACTGGCGAGAATCACTTTCATGGAAAGGGCCTGCCAAGCTTCCAAAAAACTACGAGTTGCCTGAAATATCAGCACACCCTTTTTCACCCAATCTTGATGAAACTTTCAGGTAATGATCAGTACACCAATCCCACTTGGCTCGCCAAATTTCGTTCTTCTAGGTTAAACCCGTTCGTTGGCAGTAACCGGTTTCATTTTGAGGTTTCACTCTGTTTTCTCCTATAGGGACACATGTATTTTAACTCTAAATCAAACACGGTTTGTGCTAGCTCTTTGAAACTTGTCACAATAAAGCAGTTTCAAGTTCTATCTCTATGGTTTGTTTGCTGTTGATGTAGCCCTAAGCAGAGACTGTTGAGAATCACTTTTATGGAAAGGGCCTGCCAAGCTTCCAAAAAACTACGAGTTGCCCGAAATCTCAGCAAACACTTTTTCACCCAATCTTGATGAAACTTTCAGGTAATGATCAGTACACCAATCCCACTTGGCTCGAAAAATTCGTTCTCCTAGGTTAAACGTTCGTTGGCAGTAACCGGTTTCATTTTGAGGTTTCACTGTTTTCTCCTATAGGGATACATGTATTTGGAACTCTAAATCAAACACGGTTTGTGCTAGCTCTTTGAAACTTGACACAATAAAGCAGTTTCAAGTTCTATCTCTATGGTTTGTTTGCTGTTGATGTAGCCCTAAGCAGAGACTGGCGAGAATCACTTTCATGGAAAGGGCCTGCCAACCTTCCAAAAAACTACGAGTTGCCTGAAATTTCAGCAAACACTTTTTCACCCAATCATGATGAAACTTTCAGGTAATGATCAGTACACCAATCCCACTTGGCTCGCCAAATTTCGTTCTTCTAGGTTAAACCGTTCGTTGGCAGTAACCGGTTTCATTTTGAGGTTTCACTCTGTTTTCTCCTATAGGGATACAGGTATTTTAACTCTAAATCAAACACGGTTTGTGCTAGCTCTTTGAAACTTGACACAATAAAGAAGTTTCAAGTTCTATCTCTATGGTTTGTTTGCTGTTGATGTAGCCCTAAGCAGAGACTGTTGAGAATCACTTTCATGGAAAGGGCCTGCCAAGCTTCCAAAAAACTGCGAGTTGCCCGAAATCTAGCAAACACTTTTTCACCCAATCTTGATGAAACTTTCAGGTAATGATCAGTACACCAATCCCACTTGGCTCGCCAAATTTCGTTCTTCTAGGTGAAACCGTTCGTTGGCAGTAACCGGTTTCATTTTGAGGTTTCACTCTGTTTTCTCCTATAGGGATACAAGTATTTTAACTCTAAATCAAACACGGTTTGTGCTAGCTCTTTGAAACTTGACACAATAAAGCAGTTTCAAGTTCTATCTCTATGGTTTGTTTGCTGTTGATGTAGCCCTAAGCAGAGACTGTTGAGAATCACTTTCATGGAAAGGGCCTGCCAAGCTTCCAAAAAACTACGAGTTGCCCGAAATCTCAGCAAACACTTTTTCACCCAATCTTGATGAAACTTTCAGGTAATGATCAGTACACCAATCCCACTTGGCTCGCCAAATTTCGTTCTTCTAGGTGAAACCGTTCGTTGGCAGTAACCGGTTTCATTTTGAGGTTTCACTCTGTTTTCTCCTATAGGGATACATGTATTTGGAACTCTAAATCAAACACGGTTTGTGCTAGCTCTTTGAAACTTGACACAATAAAGCAGTTTCAAGTTCTATCTCTATGGTTTGTTTGCTGTTGATGTAGCCCTAAGCAGAGACTGGCGAGAATCACTTTCATGGAAAGGGCTTGCCAAGCTTCCAAAAAACTACGAGTTGCCCGAAATCTAGGCAAACACTTTTTCACCCAATCTTGATGAAACTTTCAGGTAATGATCAGTACACCAATCCCACTTGGCTCGCCAAATTTCGTTCTTCTAGGTTAAACCGTTCGTTGGCAGTAACCGGTTTCATTTTCAGGTTTTACTCTGTTTTCTCCTATTGGGATACATGTATTTGGAACTCTAAATCAAACACGGTTTGTGCTAGCTCTTTGAAACTTGACACAATAAAGCAGTTTCAAGTCTTATCTCTATGGTTTGTTTGCTGTTGATGTAGCCCTAAGCAGAGACTGGCGAGAATCACTTTCATGGAAAGCGCCTGCCAAGCTTCCAAAAAACTACGAGTTGCCTGAAATCTCAGCACACCCTTTTTCACCCAATCTTGATGAAACTTTCAGGTAATGATCAGTACACCAATCCCACTTGGCTCGCCAAATTTCCTTCTTCTAGGTTAAACCGTTCGTTGGCAGTAACCGGTTTCATTTTGAGGTTTCACTCTGTTTTCTCCTATAGGGAACATGTATTTGGAACTCTAAATCAAACACGGTTTGTGCTAGCTCTTTGAAACTTGACACGATAAAGCAGTTTCAAGTTCTATCTCTATGGTTTGTTTGCTGTTGATGTAGCCCTAAGCAGAGACTGGCGAGAATCACTTTCATGGAAAGCGCCTGCCAAGCTTCCAAAAAACTACGAGTTGCCTGAAATCTCAGCACACACTTTTTCACCCAATCTTGATGAAAATTTCAGGTAATGATCAGTACACCATCCCACTTGGCTCGCCAAATTTCGTTCTTCTAGGTTAAACCGTTCGTTGGCAGTAACCGGTTTCATTTTGAGGTTTCACTCTGTTTTCTCCTATAGGGATACATGTATTTGGAACTCTAAATCAAACACGGTTTGTGCTAGCTCTTTGAAACTTGACACAATAAAGCAGTTTCAAGTTCTATCTCTATGGTTTGTTTGCTGTTGATGTAGCCCTAAGCAGAGACTGGCGAGAATCACTTTCATGGAAAGGGCCTGCCAAGCTTCCAAAAAACTACGAGTTGCCTGAAATCTCAGCACACCCTTTTTCACCCAATCTTGATGAAACTTTCAGGTAATGATCAGTACACCAATCCCACTTGGCTCGCCAAATTTCGTTCTTCTAGGTTAAACCGTTCGTTGGCAGTAACCGGTTTCATTTTGAGGTTTCACTCTGTTTTCTCCTATAGGGAACATGTATTTGGAACTCTAAATCAAACACGGTTTGTGCTAGCTCTTTGAAACTTGACACAATAAAGCAGTTTCAAGTTCTATCTCTATGGTTTGTTTGCTGTTGATGTAGCCCTAAGCAGAGACTGGCGAGAATCACTTTCATGGAAAGCGCCTGCCAAGCTTCCAAAAAACTACGAGTTGCCTGAAATCTCAGCACACACTTTTTCACCCAAAATTGATGAAAATTTCAGGTAATGATCAGTACACCAATCCCACTTGGCTCGCCAAATTTCGTTCTTCTAGGTTAAACCGTTCGTTGGCAGTAACCGGTTTCATTTTGAGGTTTCACTCTGTTTTCTCCTATAGGGATACATGTATTTGGAACTCTAAATCAAACACGGTTTGTGCTAGCTCTTTGAAACTTGACACAATAAAGCAGTTTCAAGTTCTATCTCTATGGTTTGTAGCTGTTGATGTAGCCCTAAGCAGAGACTGGCGAGAATTACTTTCATGGAAAGGGCCTGCCAAGCTTCCAAAAACTACGAGTTGCCTGAAATCTCAGCACACCCTTTTTCACCCAATCTTGATGAAACTTTCAGGTAATGATCAGTACACCAATCCCACTTGGCTCGCCAAATTTCGTTCTTCTAGGTTAAACCGTTCGTTGGCAGTAACCGGTTTCATTTTGAGGTTTCACTCTGTTTTCTCCTCTAGGGATACATGTATTTGGAACTCTAAATCAAACACGGTTTGTGCTAGCTCTTTGAAACTTGACACAATAAAGTAGTTTCAAGTTCTGTCTCTATGGTTTGTTTGCTGTTGATGTAGCCCTAAACAGAGACTGGCGGAGAATCACTTTCATGGAAAGGGCCTGCCAAGCTTCCAAAAAACTACGAGTTGCCCGAAATCTCAGCAAACACTTTTCACCCAATCTTGATGAAACTTTCAGGTAATGATCAGTACACCAATCCCACTTGGCTCGCCAAATTTCGTTCTTCTAGGTTAAACCGTTCGTTGGCAGTAACCGGTTTCATTTTGAGGTTTCACTCTGTTTTCTCCTATAGGGATACATGTATTTGGAACTCTAAATCAAACACGGTTTGTGCTAGCTCTTTGAAACTTGACACAATAAAGCAGTTTCAAGTTCTATCTCTATGGTTTGTTTGCTGTTGATGTAGCCCTAAGCAGAGACTGTTGAGAATCACTTTCATGGAAAGGGCCTGCCAAGCTTCCAAAAAACTACGAGTTCCCGAAATCTCAGCAAACACTTTTTCACCCAAGCTTGATGAAACTTTCAGGTAATGATCAGTACACCAATCCCACTTGGCTCGCCAAATTTCGTTCTTCTAGGTTAAACCGTTCGTTGGCAGTAACCGGTTTCATTTTGAGGTTTCACTCTGTTTTCTCCTCTAGGGATACATGTATTTGGAACTCTAAATCAAACACGGTTTGTGCTAGCTCTTTGAAACTTGACACAATAAAGTAGTTTCAAGTTCTGTCTCTATGGTTTGTTTGCTGTTGATGTAGCCCTAAACAGAGACTGGCGAGAATCACTTTCATGGAAAGGGCCTGCCAAGCTTCCAAAAAACTACGAGTTGCCCGAAATCTCAGCAAACACTTTTTCACCCAATCTTGATGAAACTTTCAGGTAATGATCAGTACACCAATCCCACTTGGCTCGCCAAATTTCGTTCTTCTAGGTGAAACCGTTCGTTGGCAGTAACCGGTTTCATTTTGAGGTTTCACTCTGTTTTCTCCTATAGGGAAACATGTATTTGGAACTCTAAATCAAACACGGTTTGTGCTAGCTCTTTGAAACTTGACACAATAAAGCAGTTTCAAGTTCTATCTCTATGGTTTGTTTGCTGTTGATGTAGCCCTAAGCAGAGACTGGCGAGAATCACTTTCATGGAAAGGGCTTGCCAAGCTTCCAAAAAACTACGAGTTGCCCGAAATCTAGGCAAACACTTTTCACCCAATCTTGATGAAACTTTCAGGTAATGATCAGTACACCAATCCCACTTGGCTCGCCAAATTTCGTTCTTCTAGGTTAAACCGTTCGTTGGCAGTAACCGGTTTCATTTTCAGGTTTTACTCTGTTTTCTCCTATAGGGATACATGTATTTGGAACTCTAAATCAAACACGGTTTGTGCTAGCTCTTTGAAACTTGACACAATAAAGCAGTTTCAAGTTCTATCTCTATGGTTTGTTTGCTGTTGATGTAGCCCTAAGCAGAGACTGGCGAGAATCACTTTCATGGAAAGCGCCTGCCAAGCTTCCAAAAAACTACGAGTTGCCTGAAATCTCAGCACACCCTTTTTCACCCAATCTTGATGAAACTTTCAGGTAATGATCAGTACACCAATCCCACTTGGCTCGCCAAATTTCGTTCTTCTAGGTTAAACCGTTCGTTGGCAGTAACCGGTTTCATTTTGAGGTTTCACTCTGTTTTCTCCTATAGGGAACATGTATTTGGAACTCTAAATCAAACACGGTTTGTGCTAGCTCTTTGAAACTTGACACAATAAAGCAGTTTCAAGTTCTATCTCTATGGTTTGTTTGCTGTTGATGTAGCCCTAAGCAAGACTGGCGAGAATCACTTTCATGGAAAGCGCCTGCCAAGCTTCCAAAAAACTACGAGTTGCCTGAAATCTCAGCACACACTTTTTCACCCAAAATTGATGAAAATTTCAGGTAATGATCAGTACACCAATCCCACTTGGCTCGCCAAATTTCGTTCTTCTAGGTTAAACCGTTCGTTGGCAGTAACCAGTTTTCATTTTGAGGTTTCACTCTGTTTTCTCCTATTGGGATACATGTATTTGGAACTCTAAATCAAACACGGTTTCTGCTAGCTCTTTGAAACTTGACACAATATAGCAGTTTCAAGTTCTATCTCTATGGTTTGTTTGCTGTTGATGTAGCCCTAAGCAGAGACTGGCGAGAATCACTTTCATGGAAAGGGCCTGCCAAGCTTCCAAAAAACTACGAGTTGCCCGAAACCTCAGCACACACTTTTTCACCCAATCTTGATGAAACTTTCAGGTAATGATCAGTACACCAATCCCACTTGGCTCGCCAAATTTCGTTCTTCTAGGTGAAACCGTTCGTTGGCAGTAACCGGTTTCATTTTGAGGTTTCACTCTGTTTTCTCCTATAGGGATACATGTATTTGGAACTCTAAATCAAACACGGTTTGTGCTAGCTCTTTGAAACTTGACACAATAAAGCAGTTTCAAGTTCTATCTCTATGGTTTGTTTGCTGTTGATGTAGCCCTAAGCAGAGACTGGCGAGAATTACTTTCATGGAAAGGGCCTGCCAAGCTTCCAAAAAACTACGAGTAGCCTGAAATCTCAGCACACCCTTTTTCACCCAATCTTGATGAAACTTTCAGGTAATGATCAGTACACCAATCCCACTTGGCTCGCCAAATTTCATTCTTCTAGGTTAAACCGTTCGTTGGCAGTAACCGGTTTCATTTTGAGGTTTCACTCTGTTTTCTCCTATAGGGATACATGTATTTTAACTCTAAATCAAACACGGTTTGTGCTAGCTCTTTGAAACTTGACACAATAAAGCAGTTTCAAGTTCTATCTCTATGGTTTGTTTGCTGTTGATGTAGCCCTAAGCAGAGACTGTTGAGAATCACTTTCATGGAAAGGGCCTGCCAAGCTTCCAAAAAACTACGAGTTGCCCGAAATCTCAGCAAACACTTTTTCACCCAATCTTGATGAAACTTTCAGGTAATGATCAGTACACCAATCCCACTTGGCTCGCCAAATTTCGTTCTTCTAGGTGAAACCGTTCGTTGGCAGTAACCGGTTTCATTTTGAGGTTTCACTCTGTTTTCTCCTATAGGGATACATGTATTTGGAACTCTAAATCAAACACGGTTTTTGCTAGCTCTTTGAAACTTGACACAATAAAGCAGTTTCAAGTTCTATCTCTATGGTTTGTTTGCTGTTGATGTAGCC
The DNA here is from genome assembly GCF_052094955.1 of Ictidomys tridecemlineatus. Lineage (NCBI taxonomy): Eukaryota > Metazoa > Chordata > Mammalia > Rodentia > Sciuridae > Ictidomys > Ictidomys tridecemlineatus. The sequence goes on from NW_027524747.1 coordinate 7,765, forward strand.
CTAAACAGAGACTGGCGAGAATCACTTTCATTGAAAGGGCCTGCCAAGCTTCCAAAAAACTACAAGTTGCCTGAAATCTCAGCACACCCTTTTTCACCCAATCTTGATGAAACTTTCAGGTAATGATCAGTACACCAATCCCACTTGGCTCGCCAAATTTCGTTCTTCTAGGTTAAACCGTTCGTTGGCAGTAACCGGTTTCATTTTGAGGTTTCACTCTATTTTCTCCTATAGGGATACATGTATTTGGAACTCTAAATCAAACACGGTTTGTGCTAGCTCTTTGAAACTTGACACAATAAAGCAGTTTCAAGTTCTATCTCTATGGTTTGTTTGCTGTTGATGTAGCCCTAAGCAGAGACTGGCGAGAATCACTTTCATGGAAAGGGCCTGCCAAGCTTCCAAAAAACTACGAGTTGCCTGAAATCACAGCACACCCTTTTTCACCCAATCTTGATGAAACTTTCAGGTAATGATCAGTACACCAATCCCACTTGGCTCGCCAAATTTCGTTCTTCTAGGTTAAACCGTTCGTTGGCAGTAACCGGTTTCATTTTGAGGTTTCACTCTGTTTTCTCCTATAAGGGATACATGTATTTTAACTCTAAATCAAACACGGTTTGTGCTAGCTCTTTGAAACTTGACACAATAAAGCAGTTTTAAGTTCTATCTCTATGGTTTGTTTGCTGTTGATGTAGCCCTAAGCAGAGACTGTTGAGAATCACTTTCATGGAAAGGGCCTGCCAAGCTTCCAAAAAACTACGAGTTCCCCGAAATCTCAGCAAACACTTTTCACCCAATCTTGATGAAACTTTCAGGTAATGATCAGTACACCAATCCCACTTGGCTCGCCAAATATCGTTCTTCTAGGTTAAACCGTCGTTGGCAGTAACCGGTTTCATTTTGAGGTTTCACTCTGTTTTCTCCTCTAGGGATACATGTATTTGGAACTCTAAATCAAACACGGTTTGTGCTAGCTCTTTGAAACTTGACACAATAAAGCAGTTTCAAGTTCTGTCTCTATGGTTTGTTTGCTGTTGATGTAGCCCTAAACAGAGACTGGCGAGAATCACTTTCATTGAAAGGGCCTGCCAAGCTTCCAAAAAACTACGAGTTGCCTGAAATCTCAGCACACACTTTTTCACCCAATCTTGATGAAACTTTCAGGTAATGATCAGTACACCAATCCCACTTGGCTCGCCAAATTTCGTTCTTCTAGGTTAAACCGTTCGTTGGCAGTAACCGGTTTCATTTTGAGGTTTCACCCTGTTTTCTCCTATAGGGATACATGTATTTGGAACTCTAAATCAAACACGGTTTGTGCTAGCTCTTTGAAACTTGACACAATAAAGCAGTTTTCAAGTTCTATCTCTATGGTTTGTTTGCTGTTGATGTAGCCCTAAGCAGAGACTGGCGAGAATAAGTTTCATGGAAAGCGCCTGCCAAGCTTCCAAAAAACTACGAGTTGCCTGAAATCTCAGCACACACTTTTTCACCCAATCTTGATGAAACTTTCAGGTAATGATCAGTACACCAATCCCACTTGGCTCGCCAAATTTCGTTCTTCTAGGTTAAACCGTTCTTTGGCAGTAACCGGTTTCATTTTGAGGTTTCACTCTGTTTTCTCCTATTGGGATACATGTATTTGGAACTCTAAATCAAACACGGTTTGTGCTAGCTCTTTGAAACTTGACACAATAAAGCAGTTTCAAGTTCTATCTCTATGGTTTGTTTGCTGTTGATGTAGCCCTAAGCAGAGACTGTTGAGAATCACTTTCATGGAAAGGGCCTGCCAAGCTTCCAAAAAACTACGAGTTGCCCGAAACCTCAGCACACACTTTTTCACCCAATCTTGATGAAACTTTCAGGTAATGATCAGTACACCAATCCCACTTGGCTCGCCAAAATTTCGTTCTTCTAGGTGAAACCGTTCGTTGGCAGTAACCGGTTTCATTTTGCGGTTTCACTCTGTTTTCTCCTATAGGGATACATGTATTTGGAACTCTAAATCAAACACGGTTTGTGCTAGCTCTTTGAAACTTGACACAATAAAGCAGTTTCAAGTTCTGTCTCTATGGTTTGTTTGCTGTTGATGTAGCCCTAAACAGACACTGGCGAGAATCACTTTCATTGAAAGGGCCTGCCAAGCTTCCAAAAAACTACGAGTTGCCTGAAATCTCAGCACAAACTTTTTCACCCAATCTTGATGAAACTTTCAGGTAATGATCAGTACACCAATCCCACTTGGCTCGCCAAATTTCGTTCTTCTAGGTTAAACCGTTCGTTGGCAGTAACCGGTTTCATTTTGAGGTTTCACTCTGTTTTCTCCTATAGGGATACATGTATTTGGAACTCTAAATCAAACACGGTTTGTGCTAGCTCTTTGAAACTTGACACAATAAAGCAGTTTCAAGTTCTATCGCTATGGTTTGTTTGCTGTTGATGTAGCCCTAAGCAGAGACTGGCGAGAATCACTTTCATGGAAAGCGCCTGCCAAGCTTCCAAAAAACTACGAGTTGCCTGAAATCTCAGCACACACTTTTTCACCCAATCTTGATGAAACTTTCAGGTAATGATCAATACACCAATCCCACTTGACTCGCCAAATTTCGTTCTTCTAGGTTAAACCGTTCGTTGGCAGTAACCGGTTTCATTTTGAGGTTTCACTCTGTTTTCTCCTATTGGGATACATGTATTTGAACTCTAAATCAAACACGGTTTCTGCTAGCTCTTTGAAACTTGACACAATATAGCAGTTTCAAGTTCTATCTCTATGGTTTGTTTGCTGTTGATGTAGCCCTAAGCAGAGACTGGCGAGAATCACTTTCATGGAAAGGGCCTGCCAAGCTTCCAAAAAACTACGAGTTGCCCGAAACCTCAGCACACACTTTTTCACCCAATCTTGATGAAACTTTCAGGTAATGATCAGTACACCAATCCCACTTGGCTCGCCAAATTTCGTTCTTCTAGGTGAAACCGTTCGTTGGCAGTAACCGGTTTCATTTTGAGGTTTCACTCTGTTTTCTCCTATAGGGATACATGTATTTGGAACTCTAAATCAAACACGGTTTGTGCTAGCTCTTTGAAACTTGACACAATAAAGCAGTTTCAAGTTCTATCTCTATGGTTTGTTTGCTGTTGATGTAGCCCTAAGCAGAGACTGGCGAGAATTACTTTCATGGAAAGGGCCTGCCAAGCTTCCAAAAAACTACGAGTTGCCTGAAATCTCAGCACACCCTTTTTCACCCAATCTTGATGAAACTTTCAGGTAATGATCAGTACACCAATCCCACTTGGCTCGCCAATTTCATTCTTCTAGGTTAAACCGTTCGTTGGCAGTAACCGGTTTCATTTTGAGGTTTCACTCTGTTTTCTCCTATAGGGATACATGTATTTTAACTCTAAATCAAACACGGTTTGTGCTAGCTCTTTGAAACTTGACACAATAAAGCAGTTTCAAGTTCTATCTCTATGGTTTGTTTGCTGTTGATGTAGCCCTAAGCAGAGACTGTTGAGAATCACTTTCATGGAAAGGGCCTGCCAAGCTTCCAAAAAACTACGAGTTGCCCGAAATCTCAGCAAACACTTTTTCACCCAATCTTGATGAAACTTTCAGGTAATGATCAGTACACCAATCCCACTTGGCTCGCCAAATTTCGTTCTTCAAGGTGAAACCGTTCGTTGGCAGTAACCGGTTTCATTTTGAGGTTTCACTCTGTTTTCTCCTATAGGGATACATGTATTTGGAACTCTAAATCAAACACGGTTTTTGCTAGCTCTTTGAAACTTGACACTATAAAGCAGTTTCAAGTTCTATCTCTATGGTTTGTTTGCTGTTGATGTAGCCCTAAACAGAGACTGGCGAGAATCACTTTCATTGAAAGGGCCTGCCAAGCTTCCAAAAAACTACAAGTTGCCTGAAATCTCAGCACACCCTTTTTCACCCAATCTTGATGAAACATTCAGGTAATGATCAGTACACCAATCCCACTTGGCTCGCCAAATTTCGTTCTTCTAGGTTAAACCGTTCGTTGGCAGTAACCGGTTTCATTTTGAGGTTTCACTCTATTTTCTCCTATAGGGATACATGTATTTGGAACTCTAAATCAAACACGGTTTGTGCTAGCTCTTTGAAACTTGACACAATAAAGCAGTTTCAAGTTCTATCTCTATGGTTTGTTTGCTGTTGATGTAGCCCTAAGAAGAGACTGGCGAGAATCACTTTCATGGAAAGGGCCTGCCAAGCTTCCAAAAAACTACGAGTTGCCTGAAATCTCAGCACACCCTTTTTCACCCAATCTTGATGAAACTTTCAGGTAATGATCAGTACACCAATCCACTTGGCTCGCCAAATTTCGTTCTTCTAGGTTAAACCGTTCGTTGGCAGTAACCGGTTTCATTTTGAGGTTTCACTCTGTTTTCTCCTATAGGGATACATGTATTTTAACTCTAAATCAAACACGGTTTGTGCTAGCTCTTTGAAACTTGACACAATAAAGCAGTTTCAAGTTCTATCTCTATGGTTTGTTTGCTGTTGATGTAGCCCTAAGCAGAGACTGTTGAGAATCACTTTCATGGAAAGGGCCTGCCAAGCTTCCAAAAAACTACGAGTTGCCCGAAATCTCAGCAAACACTTTTTCACCCAATCTTGATGAAACTTTCAGGTAATGATCAGTACACCAATCCCACTTGGCTCGCCAAATTTCGTTCTTCAAGGTGAAACCGTTCGTTGGCAGTAACCGGTTTCATTTTGAGGTTTCACTCTGTTTTCTCCTATAGGGATACATGTATTTGGAACTCTAAATCAAACACGGTTTTTGCTAGCTCTTTGAAACTTGACACTATAAAGCAGTTTCAAGTTCTATCTCTATGGTTTGTTTGCTGTTGATGTAGCCCTAAACAGAGACTGGCGAGAATCACTTTCATTGAAAGGGCCTGCCAAGCTTCCAAAAAACTACAAGTTGCCTGAAATCTCAGCACACCCTTTTTCACCCAATCTTGATGAAACATTCAGGTAATGATCAGTACACCAATCCCACTTGGCTCGCCAAATTTCGTTCTTCTAGGTTAAACCGTTCGTTGGCAGTAACCGGTTTCATTTTGAGGTTTCACTCTATTTTCTCCTATAGGGATACATGTATTTGGAACTCTAAATCAAACACGGTTTGTGCTAGCTCTTTGAAACTTGACACAATAAAGCAGTTTCAAGTTCTATCTCTATGGTTTGTTTGCTGTTGATGTAGCCCCTAAGCAGAGACTGGCGAGAATCACTTTCATGGAAAGGCCTGCCAAGCTTCCAAAAAACTACGAGTTGCCTGAAATCTCAGCACACCCTTTTTCACCCAATCTTGATGAAACTTTCAGGTAATGATCAGTACACCAATCCCACTTGGCTCGCCAAATTTCGTTCTTCTAGGTTAAACCGTTCGTTGGCAGTAACCGGTTTCATTTTGAGGTTTCACTCTGTTTTCTCCTATAGGGATACATGTATTTTAACTCTAAATCAAACACGGTTTGTGCTAGCTCTTTGAAACTTGACACAATAAAGCAGTTTTAAGTTCTATCTCTATGGTTTGTTTGCTGTTGATGTAGCCCTAAGCAGAGACTGTTGAGAATCACTTTCATGGAAAGGGCCTGCAAGCTTCCAAAAACTACGAGTTCCCCGAAATCTCAGCAAACACTTTTTCACCCAATCTTGATGAAACTTTCAGGTAATGATCAGTACACCAATCTCACTTGGCTCGCCAAATTTCGTTCTTCTAGGTTAAACCGTTCGTTGGCAGTAACCGGTTTCATTTTGAGGTTTCACTCTGTTTTCTCCTATTGGGATACATGTATTTGGAACTCTAAATCAAACACGGTTTGTGCTAGCTCTTTGAAACTTGACACAATAAAGCAGTTTCAAGTTCTATCTCTATGGTTTGTTTGCTGTTGATGTAGCCCTAAGCAGAGACTGTTGAGAATCACTTTCATGGAAAGGGCCTGCCAAGCTTCCAAAAAACTACGAGTTCCCCGAAATCTCACAAAACACTTTTTCACCCAATCTTGATGAAACTTTCATGTAATGATCAGTACACCAATCCCACTTGGCTCGCCAAATTTTGTTCTTCTAGGTGAAACCGTTCGTTGGCAGTAACCGGTTTCATTTTGAGGTTTCACTCTGTTTTCTCCTATAGGGATACATGTATTTGGAACTCTAAATCAAACACGGTTTGTGCTAGCTCTTTGAAACTTGACACAATAAAGCAGTTTCAAGTTCTGTCTCTATGGTTTGTTTGCTGTTGATGTAGCCCTAAACAGAGACTGGCGAGAATCACTTTCATTGAAAGGGCCTGCCAAGCTTCCAAAAAACTACGAGTTGCCTGAAATCTCAGCACACACTTTTTCACCCAATCTTGATGAAACTTTCAGGTAATGATCAGTACACCAATCCACTTGGCTCGCCAAATTTCGTTCTTCTAGGTTAAACCGTTCGTTGGCAGTAACCGGTTTCATTTTGAGGTTTCACTCTGTTTTCTCCTATAGGGATACATGTATTTGGAACTCTAAATCAAACACGGTTTGTGCTAGCTCTTTGAAACTTGACACAATAAAGCAGTTTCAAGTTCTATCTCTATGGTTTGTTTGCTGTTGATGTAGCCCTAAGCAGAGACTGGCGAGAATCACTTTCATGGAAAGCGCCTGCCAAGCTTCCAAAAAACTACGAGTTGCCTGAAATCTCAGCACACCCTTTTTCACCCAATCTTGATGAAACTTTCCGGTAATGATCAGTACACCAATCCCACTTGGCTCGCCAAATTTCGTTCTTCTAGGTGAAACCGTTCGTTGGCAGTAACCGGTTTCATTTTGAGGTTTCACTCTGTTTTCTCCTATAGGGATACATGTATTTGGAACTCTAAATCAAACACGGTTTGTGCTAGCTCTTTGAAACTTGACACAATAAAGCAGTTTCAAGTTCTATCTCTATGGTTTGTTTGCTGTTGATGTAGCCCTAAGCAGAGACTGTTGAGAATCACTTTCATGGAAAGGGCCTGCCAAGCTTCCAAAAAACTACGAGTTGCCCGAAATCTCAGCACACACTTTTTCACCCAATCTTGATGAAACTTTCAGGTAATGATCAGTACACCAATCCCACTTGGCTCGCCAAATTTCGTTCTTCTAGGTGAAACCGTTCGTTGGCAGTAACCGGTTTCATTTTGAGGTTTCACTCTGTTTTCTCCTATAGGGATACATGTATTTGGAACTCTAAATCAAACACGGTTTGTGCTAGCTCTTTGAAACTTGACACAATAAAGCAGTTTCAAGTTCTATCTCTATGGTTTGTTTGCTGTTGATGTAGCCCTAAGCAGAGACTGGCGAGAATCACTTTCATGGAAAGCGCCTGCCAAGCTTCCAAAAAACTACGAGTTGCCTGAAATCTCAGCACACCCTTTTTCACCCAATCTTGATGAAACTTTCCAGTAATGATCAGTACACCAATCCCACTTGGCTCGCCAAATTTCGTTCTTCTAGGTTAAACCGTTCGTTGGCAGTAACCGGTTTCATTTTGAGGTTTCACTCTATTTTCTCCTATAGGGATACATGTATTTGGAACTCTAAATCAAACACGGTTTGTGCTAGCTCTTTGAAACTTGACACAATAAAGCAGTTTCAAGTTCTATCTCTATGGTTTGTTTGCTGTTGATGTAGCCCTAAGCAGAGACTGGCGAGAATCACTTTCATGGAAAGGGCCTGCCAAGCTTCCAAAAAACTACGAGTTGCCTGAAATCACAGCACACCCTTTTTCACCCAATCTTGATGAAACTTTCAGGTAATGATCAGTACACCAATCCCACTTGGCTCGCCAAATTTCGTTCTTCTAGGTTAAACCGTTCGTTGGCAGTAACCGGTTTCATTTTGAGGTTTCACTCTGTTTTCTCCTATAGGGATACATGTATTTTAACTCTAAATCAAACACGGTTTGTGCTAGCTCTTTGAAACTTGACACAATAAAGCAGTTTTAAGTTCTATCTCTATGGTTTGTTTGCTGTTGATGTAGCCCTAAGCAGAGACTGTTGAGAATCACTTTCATGGAAAGGGCCTGCCAAGCTTCCAAAAACTACGAGTTCCCCGAAATCTCAGCAAACACTTTTTCACCCAATCTTGATGAAACTTTCAGGTAATGATCAGTACACCAATCCCACTTGGCTCGCCAAATATCGTTCTTCTAGGTTAAACCGTTCGTTGGCAGTAACCGGTTTCATTTTGAGGTTTCACTCTGTTTTCTCCTCTAGGGATACATGTATTTGGAACTCTAAATCAAACACGGTTTGTGCTAGCTCTTTGAAACTTGACACAATAAAGCAGTTTCAAGTTCTGTCTCTATGGTTTGTTTGCTGTTGATGTAGCCCTAAACAGAGACTGGCGAGAATCACTTTCATTGAAAGGGCCTGCCAAGCTTCCAAAAAACTACGAGTTGCCTGAAATCTCAGCACACACTTTTTCACCCAATCTTGATGAAACTTTCCGGTAATGATCAGTACACCAATCCCACTTGGCTCGCCAAATTTCGTTCTTCTAGGTTAAACCGTTCGTTGGCAGTAACCGGTTTCATTTTGAGGTTTCACTCTGTTTTCTCCTATAGGGATACATGTATTTGGAACTCTAAATCAAACACGGTTTGTGCTAGCTCTTTGAAACTTGACACAATAAAGCAGTTTCAAGTTCTATCTCTATGGTTTGTTTGCTGTTGATGTAGCCCTAAGCAGAGACTGGCGAGAATCACTTTCATGGAAAGCGCCTGCCAAGCTTCAAAAAACTACGAGTTGCCTGAAATCTCAGCACACACTTTTTCACCCAATCTTGATGAAACTTTCAGGTAATGATCAGTACACCAATCCCACTTGGCTCGCCAAATTTCGTTCTTCTAGGTTAAACCGTTCTTTGGCAGTAACCGGTTTCATTTTGAGGTTTCACTCTGTTTTCTCCTATTGGGATACATGTATTTGGAACTCTAAATCAAACACGGTTTGTGCTAGCTCTTTGAAACTTGACACAATAAAGCAGTTTCAAGTTCTATCTCTATGGTTTGTTTGCTGTTGATGTAGCCCTAAGCAGAGACTGTTGAGAATCACTTTCATGGAAAGGGCCTGCCAAGCTTCCAAAAAACTACGAGTTGCCCGAAACCTCAGCACACACTTTTTCACCCAATCTTGATGAAACTTTCAGGTAATGATCAGTACACCAATCCCACTTGGCTCGCCAAATTTCGTTCTTCTAGGTGAAACCGTTCGTTGGCAGTAACCGGTTTCATTTTGCGGTTTCACTCTGTTTTCTCCTATAGGGATACATGTATTTGGAACTCTAAATCAAACACGGTTTGTGCTAGCTCTTTGAAACTTGACACAATAAAGCAGTTTCAAGTTCTGTCTCTATGGTTTGTTTGCTGTTGATGTAGCCCTAAACAGACACTGGCGAGAATCACTTTCATTGAAAGGGCCTGCCAAGCTTCCAAAAAACTACGAGTTGCCTGAAATCTCAGCACAAACTTTTTCACCCAATCTTGATGAAACTTTCAGGTAATGATCAGTACACCAATCCCACTTGGCTCGCCAAATTTCGTTCTTCTAGGTTAAACCGTTCGTTGGCAGTAACCGGTTTCATTTTGAGGTTTCACTCTGTTTCTCCTATAGGGATACATGTATTTGGAACTCTAAATCAAACACGGTTTGTGCTAGCTCTTTGAAACTTGACACAATAAAGCAGTTTCAAGTTCTATCGCTATGGTTTGTTTGCTGTTGATGTAGCCCTAAGCAGAGACTGGCGAGAATCACTTTCATGGAAAGCGCCTGCCAAGCTTCCAAAAAACTACGAGTTGCCTGAAATCTCAGCACACACTTTTTCACCCAATCTTGATGAAACTTTCAGGTAATGATCAATACACCAATCCCACTTGACTCGCCAAATTTCGTTCTTCTAGGTTAAACCGTTCGTTGGCAGTAACCGGTTTCATTTTGAGGTTTCACTCTGTTTTCTCCTATTGGGATACATGTATTTGGAACTCTAAATCAAACACGGTTTCTGCTAGCTCTTTGAAACTTGACACAATATAGCAGTTTCAAGTTCTATCTCTATGGTTTGTTTGCTGTTGATGTAGCCCTAAGCAGAGACTGGCGAGAATCACTTTCATGGAAAGGGCCTGCCAAGCTTCCAAAAACTACGAGTTGCCCGAAACCTCAGCACACACTTTTTCACCCAATCTTGATGAAACTTTCAGGTAATGATCAGTACACCAATCCCACTTGGCTCGCCAAATTTCGTTCTTCTAGGTGAAACCGTTCGTTGGCAGTAACCGGTTTCATTTTGAGGTTTCACTCTGTTTTCTCCTATAGGGATACATGTATTTGGAACTCTAAATCAAACACGGTTTGTGCTAGCTCTTTGAAACTTGACACAATAAAGCAGTTTCAAGTTCTATCTCTATGGTTTGTTTGCTGTTGATGTAGCCCTAAGCAGAGACTGGCGAGAATTACTTTCATGGAAAGGGCCTGCCAAGCTTCCAAAAACTACGAGTTGCCTGAAATCTCAGCACACCCTTTTTCACCCAATCTTGATGAAACTTTCAGGTAATGATCAGTACACCAATCCCACTTGGCTCGCCAAATTTCATTCTTCTTGGTTAAACGTTCGTTGGCAGTAACCGGTTTCATTTTGAGGTTTCACTCTGTTTTCTCCTATAGGGATACATGTATTTTAACTCTAAATCAAACACGGTTTGTGCTAGCTCTTTGAAACTTGACACAATAAAGCAGTTTCAAGTTCTATCTCTATGGTTTGTTTGCTGTTGATGTAGCCCTAAGCAGAGACTGTTGAGAATCACTTTCATGGAAAGGGCCTGCCAAGCTTCCAAAAAACTACGAGTTGCCCGAAATCTCAGCAAACACTTTTTCACCCAATCTTGATGAAACTTTCAGGTAATGATCAGTACACCAATCCCACTTGGCTCGCCAAATTTCGTTCTTCAAGGTGAAACCGTTCGTTGGCAGTAACCGGTTTCATTTTGAGTTTCACTCTGTTTTCTCCTATAGGGATACATGTATTTGGAACTCTAAATCAAACACGGTTTTGCTAGCTCTTTGAAACTTGACACTATAAAGCAGTTTCAAGTTCTATCTCTATGGTTTGTTTGCTGTTGATGTAGCCCTAAACAGAGACTGGCGAGAATCACTTTCATTGAAAGGGCCTGCCAAGCTTCCAAAAAACTACGAGTTGCCTGAAATCTCAGCACACACTTTTTCACCCAATCTTGATGAAACTTTCCGGTAATGATCAGTACACCAATCCCCACTTGGCTCGCCAAATTTCGTTCTTCTAGGTTAAACCGTTCGTTGGCAGTAACCGGTTTCATTTTGAGGTTTCACTCTGTTTTCTCCTATAGGGATACATGTATTTGGAACTCTAAATCAAACACGGTTTGTGCTAGCTCTTTGAAACTTGACACAATAAAGCAGTTTCAAGTTCTATCTCTATGGTTTGTTTGCTGTTGATGTAGCCCTAAGCAGAGACTGGCGAGAATAAGTTTCATGGAAAGCGCCTGCCAAGCTTCCAAAAAACTACGAGTTGCCTGAAATCTCAGCACACACTTTTTCACCCAATCTTGATGAAACTTTCAGGTAATGATCAGTACACCAATCCCACTTGGCTCGCCAAATTTCGTTCTTCTAGGTTAAACCGTTCTTTGGCAGTAACCGGTTTCATTTTGAGGTTTCACTCTGTTTTCTCCTATTGGGATACATGTATTTGGAACTCTAAATCAAACACGGTTTGTGCTAGCTCTTTGAAACTTGACACAATAAAGCAGTTTCAAGTTCTATCTCTATGGTTTGTTTGCTGTTGATGTAGCCCTAAGCAGAGACTGTTGAGAATCACTTCATGGAAAGGGCCTGCCAAGCTTCCAAAAAACTACGAGTTGCCCGAAACCTCAGCACACACTTTTTCACCCAATCTTGATGAAACCTTTCAGGTAATGATCAGTACACCAATCCCACTTGGCTCGCCAAATTTCGTTCTTCTAGGTTGAAACCGTTCGTTGGCAGTAACCGGTTTCATTTTGCGGTTTCACTGTGTTTTCTCCTATAGGGATACATGTATTTGGAACTCTAAATCAAACACGGTTTGTGCTAGCTCTTGAAACTTGACACAATAAAGCAGTTTCAAGTTCTGTCTCTATGGTTTGTTTGCTGTTGATGTAGCCCTAAACAGACACTGGCGAGAATCACTTTCATTGAAAGGGCCTGCCAAGCTTCCAAAAAACTACGAGTTGCCTGAAATCTCAGCACAACTTTTTCACCAATCTTGATGAAACTTTCAGGTAATGATCAGTACACCAATCCCACTTGGCTCGCCAAATTTCGTTCTTCTAGGTTAAACCGTTCGTTGGCAGTAACCGGTTTCATTTTGAGGTTTCACTCTGTTTTCTCCTATAGGGATACATGTATTTGGAACTCTAAATCAACACGGTTTGTGCTAGCTCTTTGAAACTTGACACAATAAAGCAGTTTCAAGTTCTATCGCTATGGTTTGTTTGCTGTTGATGTAGCCCTAAGCAGAGACTGGCGAGAATCACTTTCATGGAAAGCGCCTGCCAAGCTTCCAAAAACTACGAGTTGCCTGAAATCTCAGCACACACTTTTCACCCAATCTTGATGAAACTTTCAGGTAATGATCAATACACCAATCCCACTTGACTCGCCAAATTTCGTTCTTCTAGGTTAAACCGTTCGTTGGCAGTAACCGGTTTCATTTTGAGGTTTCACTCTGTTTTCTCCTATTGGGATACATGTATTTGGAACTCTAAATCAAACACGGTTTCTGCTAGCTCTTTGAAACTTGACACAATATAGCAGTTTCAAGTTCTATCTCTATGGTTTGTTTGCTGTTGATGTAGCCCTAAGCAGAGACTGGCGAGAATCACTTTCATGGAAAGGGCCTGCCAAGCTTCCAAAAACTACGAGTTGCCCGAAACCTCAGCACACACTTTTTCACCAATCTTGATGAAACTTTCAGGTAATGATCAGTACACCAATCCCACTTGGCTCGCCAAATTTCGTTCTTCTAGGTGAAACCGTTCGTTGGCAGTAACCGGTTTCATTTTGAGGTTTCACTCTGTTTTCTCCTATAGGGATACATGTATTTGGAACTCTAAATCAAACACGGTTTGTGCTAGCTCTTTGAAACTTGACACAATAAAGCAGTTTCAAGTTCTATCTCTATGGTTTGTTTGCTGTTGATGTAGCCCTAAGCAGAGACTGGCGAGAATTACTTTCATGGAAAGGGCCTGCCAAGCTTCCAAAAAACTACGAGTTGCCTGAAATCTCAGCACACCCTTTTTTCACCCAATCTTGATGAAACTTTCAGGTAATGATCAGTACACCAATCCCACTTGGCTCGCCAAATTTCATTCTTCTTGGTTAAACCGTTCGTTGGCAGTAACCGGTTTCATTTTGAGGTTTCACTCTGTTTTCTCCTATAGGGATACATGTATTTTAACTCTAAATCAAACACGGTTTGTGCTAGCTCTTTGAAACTTGACACAATAAAGCAGTTTCAAGTTCTATCTCTATGGTTTGTTTGCTGTTGATGTAGCCCTAAGCAGAGACTGTTGAGAATCACTTTCATGGAAAGGGCCTGCCAAGCTTCCAAAAAACTACGAGTTGCCCGAAATCTCTGCAAACACTTTTCACCCAATCTTGATGAAACTTTCAGGTAATGATCAGTACACCAATCCCACTTGGCTCGCAAATTTCGTTCTTCAAGGTGAAACCGTTCGTTGGCAGTAACCGGTTTCATTTTGAGGTTTCACTCTGTTTTCTCCTATAGGGATACATGTATTTGGAACTCTAAATCAAACACGGTTTTTGCTAGCTCTTTGAAACTTGACACTATAAAGCAGTTTCAAGTTCTATCTCTATGGTTTGTTTGCTGTTGATGTAGCCCTAAACAGAGACTGGCGAGAATCACTTTCATTGAAAGGGCCTGCCAAGCTTCCAAAAAACTACAAGTTGCCTGAAATCTCAGCACACCCTTTTTCACCCCAATCTTGATGAAACATTCAGGTAATGATCAGTACACCAAACCCACTTGGCTCGCCAAATTTCGTTCTTCTAGGTTAAACCGTTCGTTGGCAGTAACCGGTTTCATTTTGAGGTTTCACTCTATTTTCTCCTATAGGGATACATGTATTTGGAACTCTAAATCAAACACGGTTTGTGCTAGCTCTTTGAAACTTGACACAATAAAGCAGTTTCAAGTTCTATCTCTATGGTTTGTTTGCTGTTGATGTAGCCCTAAGCAGAGACTGGCGGAGAATCACTTTCATGGAAAGGGCCTGCCAAGCTTCCAAAAAACTACGAGGTTGCCTGAAATCTCAGCACACCCTTTTTCACCCAATCTTGATGAAACTTTCAGGTAATGATCAGTACACCAATCCCACTTGGCTCGCCAAATTTCGTTCTTCTAGGTTAAACCGTTCGTTGGCAGTAACCGGTTCATTTTGAGGTTTCACTCTGTTTTCTCCTATAGGGATACATGTATTTTAACTCTAAATCAAACACGGTTTGTGCTAGCTCTTTGAAACTTGACACAATAAAGCAGTTTTAAGTTCTATCTCTATGGTTTGTTTGCTGTTGATGTAGCCCTAAGCAGAGACTGTTGAGAATCACTTTCATGGAAAGGGCCTGCCAAGCTTCCAAAAAACTACGAGTTCCCCGAAATCTCAGCAAACACTTTTTCACCCAATCTTGATGAAACTTTCAGGTAATGATCAGTACACCAATCTCACTTGGCTCGCCAAATTTCGTTCTTCTAGGTTAAACCGTTCGTTGGCAGTAACCGGTTTCATTTTGAGGTTTCACTCTGTTTTCTCTATTGGGATACATGTATTTGGAACTCTAAATCAAACACGGTTTGTGCTAGCTCTTTGAAACTTGACACAATAAAGCAGTTTCAAGTTCTATCTCTATGGTTTGTTTGCTGTTGATGTAGCCCTAAGCAGAGACTGTTGAGAATCACTTTCATGGAAAGGGCCTGCCAAGCTTCCAAAAAACTACGAGTTCCCCGAAATCTCACAAAACACTTTTTCACCCAATCTTGATGAAACTTTCATGTAATGATCAGTACACCAATCCCACTTGGCTCGCCAAATTTCGTTCTTCTAGGTGAAACCGTTCGTTGGCAGTAACCGGTTTCATTTTGAGGTTTCACTCTGTTTTCTCCTATAGGGATACATGTATTTGGAACTCTAAATCAAACACGGTTTGTGCTAGCTCTTTGAAACTTGACACAATAAAGCAGTTTCAAGTTCTTGTCTCTATTGTTTGTTTGCTGTTGATGTAGTCCTAAACAGAGACTGGCGAGAATCACTTTCATTGAAAGGGCCTGCCAAGCTTCCAAAAAACTACGAGTTGCCTGAAATCTCAGCACACACTTTTTCACCCAATCTTGATGAAACTTTCAGGTAATGATCAGTACACCAATCCCACTTGGCTCGCCAAATTTCGTTCTTCTAGGTTAAACCGTTCGTTGGCAGTAACCGGTTTCATTTTGAGGTTTCACTCTGTTTTCTCCTATAGGGATACATGTATTTGGAACTCTAAATCAAACACGGTTTGTGCTAGCTCTTTGAAACTTGACACAATAAAGCAGTTTCAAGTTCTATCTCTATGGTTTGTTTGCTGTTGATGTAGCCCTAAGCAGAGACTGGCGAGAATCACTTTCATGGAAAGCGCCTGCCAAGCTTCCAAAAAACTACGAGTTGCCTGAAATCTCAGCACACCCTTTTTCACCCAATCTTGATGAAACTTTCCGGTAATGATCAGTACACCAATCCCACTTGGCTCGCCAAATTTCGTTCTTCTAGGTGAAACCGTTCGTTGGCAGTAACCGGTTTCATTTTGAGGTTTCACTCTGTTTTCTCCTATAGGGATACATGTATTTGGAACTCTAAATCAAACACGGTTTGTGCTAGCTCTTTGAAACTTGACACAATAAAGCAGTTTCAAGTTCTATCTCTATGGTTTGTTTGCTGTTGATGTAGCCCTAAGCAGAGACTGTTGAGAATCACTTTCATGGAAAGGGCCTGCCAAGCTTCCAAAAAACTACGAGTTGCCCGAAATCTCAGCACACACTTTTTCACCCAATCTTGATGAAACTTTCAGGTAATGATCAGTACACCAATCCCACTTGGCTCGCCAAATTTCGTTCTTCTAGGTGAAACCGTTCGTTGGCAGTAACCGGTTTCATTTTGAGGTTTCACTCTGTTTTCTCCTATAGGGATACATGTATTTGGAACTCTAAATCAAACACGGTTTGTGCTAGCTCTTTGAAACTTGACACAATAAAGCAGTTTCAAGTTCTATCTCTATGGTTTGTTTGCTGTTGATGTAGCCCTAAGCAGAGACTGGCGAGAATCACTTTCATGGAAAGCGCCTGCCAAGCTTCCAAAAAACTACGAGTTGCCTGAAATCTCAGCACACCCTTTTTCACCCAATCTTGATGAAACTTTCCGGTAATGATCAGTACACCAATCCCACTTGGCTCGCCAAATTTCGTTCTTCTAGGTGAAACCGTTCGTTGGCAGTAACCGGTTTCATTTTGAGGTTTCACTCTGTTTTCTCCTATAGGGATACATGTATTTGGAACTCTAAATCAAACACGGTTTGTGCTAGCTCTTTGAAACTTGACACAATAAAGCAGTTTCAAGTTCTATCTCTATGGTTTGTTTGCTGTTGATGTAGCCCTAAGCAGAGACTGGCGAGAATCACTTTCATTGAAAGGGCCTGCCAAGCTTCCAAAAAACTACGAGTTGCCCGAAATCTCAGCACACACTTTTTCACCCAATCTTGATGAAACTTTCAGGTAATGATCAGTACACCAATCCCACTTGGCTCGCCAAATTTCGTTCTTCTAGGTTAAACCGTTCGTTGGCAGTAACCGGTTTCATTTTGAGGTTTCACTCTGTTTTCTCCTATAGGGATACATGTATTTGGAACTCTAAATCAAACAAGGTTTGTGCTAGCTCTTTGAAACTTGACACAATAAAGCAGTTTCAAGTTCTATCTCTATGGTTTGTTTGCTGTTGATGTAGCCCTAAGCAGAGACTGGCGAGAATCACTTTCATGGAAAGGGCCTGCCAAGCTTCCAAAAAACTACGAGTTGCCCGAAACCTCAGCACAAACTTTTTCACCCAATCTTGATGAAACTTTCAGGTAATGATCAGTACACCAATCCCACTTGGCTCGCCAAATTTCGTTCTTCTAGGTGAAACCGTTCGTTGGCAGTAACCGGTTTCATTTTGAGGTTTCACTCTGTTTTCTCCTATAGGGATACATGTATTTGGAACTCTAAATCAAACACGGTTTGTGCTAGCTCTTTGAAACTTGACACAATAAAACAGTTTCAAGTTCTATCTCTATGGTTTGTTTGCTGTTGATGTAGCCCTAAGCAGAGACTGGCGAGAATCACTTTCATGGAAAGGGCCTGCCAAGCTTCCAAAAAACTACGAGTTGCCTGAAATTTCAGCAAACACTTTTTCACCCAATCTTGATGAAACTTTCAGGTAATGATCAGTACACCAATCCCACTTGGCTCGCCAAATTTCGTTCTTCTAGGTTAAACTGTTCGTTGGCAGTAACCGGTTTCATTTTGAGGTTTCACTCTGTTTTCTCCTATAGGGATACATGTATTTTAACTCTAAATCAAACACGGTTTGTGCTAGCTCTTTGAAACTTGACACAATAAAGAAGTTTCAAGTTCTATCTCTATGGTTTGTTTGCTGTTGATGTAGCCCTAAGCAGAGACTGGCGAGAATCACTTTCATGGAAAGGGCCTGCCAAGCTTCCAAAAAACTACGAGTTGCCCGAAATCTCAGCAAACACTTTTTCACCCAATCTTGATGAAACTTTCAGGTAATGATCAGTACACCAATCCCACTTGGCTCGCCAAATTTCGTTCTTCTAGGTTAAACCGTTCGTTGGCAGTAACCGGTTTCATTTTGAGGTTTCACTCTGTTTTCTCCTATAGGGATACATGTATTTGGAACTCTAAATCAAACACTGTTTGTGCTATCCCCTTGAAACATGACACAATAAAGCAGTTTCAAGTTCTATCTCTATGGTTTGTTTGCTGTTGATGTAGCCCTAAGCAGAGACTGGCGAGAATCACTTTCATGGAAAGGGCCTGCCAAGCTTCCAAAAAACTACGAGTTGCCTGAAATCTCAGCACACCCTTTTTCACCCAATCTTGATGAAACTTTCAGGTAATGATCAGTACACCAATCCCACTTGGCTCGCCAAATTTCGTTCTTCTAGTTGAAACCGTTCGTTGGCAGTAACCGGTTTCATTTTGAGGTTTCACTCTGTTTTCTCCTATAGGGATACAAGTATTTTAACTCTAAATCAAACACGGTTTGTGCTAGCACTTTGAAACTTGACACAATAAAGCAGTTTCAAGTTCTATCTCTATGGTTTGTTTGCTGTTGATGTAGCCCTAAGCAGAGACTGGCGAGAATCACTTTCATGGAAAGGGCCTGCCAAGCTTCCAAAAAACTACGAGTTGCCCGAAATCTCAGCACACACCTTTTCACCCAATCTTGATGAAACTTTCAGGTAATGATCAGTACACCAATCCCACTTGGCTCGCCAAATTTCGTTCTTCTAGGTTAAACCGTTCGTTGGCAGTAACCGGTTTCATTTTGAGGTTTCACTCTGTTTTCTCCTATAGGGATACATGTATTTGGAACTCTAAATCAAACACGGTTTGTGCTAGCTCTTTGAAACTTGACACAATAAAGCAGTTTCAAGTTCTATCTCTATGGTTTGTTTGCTGTTGATGTAGCCCTAAGCAGAGACTGGCGAGAATCACTTTCATGGAAAGCGCCTGCCAAGCTTCCAAAAAACTACGAGTTGCCTGAAATCTCAGCACACCCTTTTTCACCCAATCTTGATGAAACTTTCAGGTAATGATCAGTACACCAATCCCACTTGGCTCGCCAAATTTCGTTCTTCTAGGTGAAACCGTTCGTTGGCAGTAACCGGTTTCATTTTGAGGTTTCACTCTGTTTTCTCCTATAGGGATACATGTATTTGGAACTCTAAATCAAACACGGTTTGTGCTAGCTCTTTGAAACTTGACACAATAAAGCAGTTTCAAGTTCTATCTCTATGGTTTGTTTGCTGTTGATGTAGCCCTAAGCAGAGACTGGCGAGAATCACTTTCATTGAAAGGGCCTGCCAAGCTTCCAAAAAACTACGAGTTGCCCGAAATCTCAGCACACACTTTTTCACCCAATCTTGATGAAACTTTCAGGTAATGATCAGTACACCAATCCCACTTGGCTCGCCAAATTTCGTTCTTCTAGGTTAAACCGTTCGTTGGCAGTAACCGGTTTCATTTTGAGGTTTCACTCTGTTTTCTCCTATAGGGATACATGTATTTGGAACTCTAAATCAAACACGGTTTGTGCTAGCTCTTTGAAACTTGACACAATAAAGCAGTTTCAAGTTCTATCTCTATGGTTTGTTTGCTGTTGATGTAGACCTAAGCAGAGACTGGCGAGAATCACTTTCATGGAAAGGGCCTGCCAAGCTTCCAAAAAACTACGAGTTGCCCGAAACCTCAGCACACACTTTTTCACCCAATCTTGATGAAACATTCAGGTAATGATCAGTACACCAATCCCACTTGGCTCGCCAAATTTCGTTCTTCTAGGTTAAACCGTTCGTTGGCAGTAACCGGTTTCATTTTGAGGTTTCACTCTGTTTTCTCCTATATGGATACATGTATTTGGAACTCTAAATCAAACACGGTTTGTGCTTGCTCTTTGAAACTTGACACAATAAAACAGTTTCAAGTTCTATCTCTATGGTTTGTTTGCTGTTGATGTAGCCCTAAGCAGAGACTGGCGAGAATCACTTTCATGGAAAGGGCCTGCCAAGCTTCCAAAAAACTACGAGTTGCCTGAAATTTCAGCAAACACTTTTTCACCCAATCTTGATGAAACTTTCAGGTAATGATCAGTACACCAATCCCACTTGGCTCGCCAAATTTCGTTCTTCTAGGTTAAACTGTTCGTTGGCAGTAACCGGTTTCATTTTGAGGTTTCACTCTGTTTTCTCCTATAGGGATACATGTATTTTAACTCTAAATCAAACACGGTTTGTGCTAGCTCTTTGAAACTTGACACAATAAAGAAGTTTCAAGTTCTATCTCTATGGTTTGTTTGCTGTTGATGTAGCCCTAAGCAGAGACTGGCGAGAATCACTTTCATGGAAAGGGCCTGCCAAGCTTCCAAAAAACTACGAGTTGCCCGAAATCTCAGCACACCCTTTTTCACCCAATGTTGATGAAACTTTCAGGTAATGATCAGTACACCAATCCCACTTGGCTCGCCAAATTTCGTTCTTCTAGGTTAAACCGTTCGTTGGCAGTAACCGGTTTCATTTTGAGGTTTCACTCTGTTTTCTCCTATAGGGATACATGTATTTGGAACTCTAAATCAAACACTGTTTGTGCTATCCCCTTGAAACTTGACACAATAAAGCAGTTTCAAGTTCTATCTCTATGGTTTGTTTGCTGTTGATGTAGCCCTAAGCAGAGACTGGCGAGAATCACTTTCATGGAAAGCGCCTGCCAAGCTTCCAAAAAACTACGAGTTGCCTGAAATCTCAGC
>NW_027524748.1:0-28466 GCF_052094955.1 Ictidomys tridecemlineatus
CAGTCCTTCTGCACGCCAATCTCCAACCTCTACTCTCAGCAACAGTTCTTCTGAACCTATGTCTCAAAACTCTGCTCTCTGCAACATTTCTTCTGCACCCCAGTATCAAACCATTGCTCTCTGTAAATGTCTGTCTACACCCCAGTCTCCAACCTCTGCTCTCTGTAACAATCCTTCTGCACCTCAGTCTCAAACCTCCGCTCTCTGTAGCAGTCCTTCTGCACCTCAGTCTCAAAACTCTTTTCTCTGTAAGATCCTTCTGAAACCCCATCTCTAACATCTCCTCTCTATAACAGTTCTTCTGCAACCCATTCATTAACCTCTGCTCTCTACAACAGTCCTTCTGCACCTCAGTCTCCAACCTCTGCTTTCTGCAACAGTCCTTCTGCAAACAATTCTCCAACCTCTGCTCTCCGCAACATTCCTTCTGCACCCAAGTCTCTAACCTGTGCTCTCTGTAAAAGTCCTTCTGTACCCCAGTCTCCAAACTCTGCTCTCTTTAACGATCCTTCTGCACCCCAGTCTCGAACCTCTGCTCTCTGCAACGATCCTTCTGCACCTCATCTCCAACCTCTGCTCTCTGCAACGATCCTTCTGCAACCCAGTCTCAAAACTCTGCTAGCTGCAACAGTCCTTGTGAACCCAAGACTCCAACATCTGCTTCCTGCAACAGTTGTTCTGTACCTCAGTCTGAAAACTCTGCCCTCTGCAATAATCCATCTGCACCCCAGTCTCCAACTTCTGCTCTCTGTAACAGTCCTTCTGTACCTCAGTCTCCAATCACTGCTCTATACAACAGTCCTTCTACACCCAAGTCTCAAACATCTGCTCTCTGCAAAAGTCCTTCTACACCCTAGTCGTTATACTCTGCTTGCCTAATCGATCTTTCTGCCCCCCAGGATCAACCATCTGTTTCCTACATCAGTCCTTCTGCAACTCAGTCTGCAACTTCTGGTCTCCACAACAGTCCTTCTAAACCCCACTCTCTATCTTCTGCTCTCTGCAGCAGTCCTTTTGCACCCCAGTCTCCAAAATCTGCTCTATTCAACAGTCATTGTCCACTCCAGTCTCCAATCTCTGCTCTCTGTAACAGTTGTTCTGTACTGCATTCTCCAACCTCTGCTCTCTCTAAGGGTACTTCTGCACTTGAGTCTCGAACCTCTGCTTTCTGTGTCAGTCCTTCTGCACCCCAATCTCCAACCTCTGCTCTGTGTAACTGTACTTCTGCACCTTAGTCTCAAGTCTGCTCTCTGCTACAGTTCTTCTGGACCGCAATCTCCAACGTCTACTCCCTGCAACAGTCCTTCTACATCTTAGTCTAAAACCTCTGCTCTCTGCAACAGTCCTTCTGCACATCAGTCTCCAACCTCTGCTCATGCAACTGTTCTTCTGCACCTCAGTCTCTCACCTCCACCCTCTGTATCAGTTCTTCTGCACTTCAGTCTCCAACCTCTTCTCTCTGTAAGATCCTTCTGCAACCCAGTCTCCAAACTCTGCTTTCTGTAACAGTCCTTCATTATCCAAGTCTCCAAACTCTGCTCTCTGTAACAGACCTTCTGCACCCCAGTCTCCAAACACTGCTCTCTGTGTCAGTACATCAGCACCCCATTCTCTAACTTCTGCTCTCTGCAACGATCCTTCTGCACCTTAGTCTCATACCTGTGCTCGCTGTAACAGTCCTTGTGTAACCCAGTCTACAATATCTGCTCTCTGCAACAGTTCTTGTGTACCTCAGTCTGAAATTTATTCTCTCTGTAATAATCTTTCTGCACCCAGTCTCCAACCTCTGTTCTTAGTAACAGTCCTTCTGTTCCTCAGTCTCCAAACTCTGCTCTCTGTAAGACCCTTCGGAAACCCAGTATTCAAACTCTGCTGTCTGTAACAGTCCTTCTTCACCCAGTCTGTAAACTCTGCTCTTTGTAACAGGCCTTCTGTATTCCAGTCTCCAAACTCTGCTCTCTGTAACAGGCCTTCTGTATCTCATTCTCCAAGCTCTGCTCTCTGTACGAGCCCTTCAGAACCCCAGTCTCCAACTTCTACTCTCTGCAACGATATTCTGCACCCCAGACTCCAACCTCTGCTCTCTCCAACTGTCTTTTTGCACTCCAGTCTCCAACTTCTGCTCTCTGTAAGATCGTTCTGAACACCAGTCTCCAACATCTGCTCCTTGTAACTGTCCTTCTGTACCGGATTCTCCAACCATTTCCCTCTGTAACGGTCATTCTGCACCCCAGTCTCCAACATCTGCTTTCTCTATCATTCCTTCTGCACCCCAGTCTCCAACCTCTGCTCATTACAACAGTCTTTCTGCACCTCAGTCTCCAACCTCTGCTTTCTGCAACAGTCCTTCTGCACCCAAGTCTCCAAATACTGCTCTTTACAACGATCCTTCTGCACCTCATTCTCCAACCTGTGCTTTCTGCAACGATCCTTCTGCACCTCATTCTCCAACCTCTGCTCTCTGCAAAGATCCTTCTGCACACCAGTCTCCAAACTCTGCTCTCTGCAACAGTCCTTGTGATCCCCAGTCTCCAACATCTTCTCTCTGCAAAAGTTCTTCTGTACCTCAGTCTGAAAACTCTGCTCTCTGCAATAATCCATCTGCAGCCCAGTCTCCAACCTCTGCTCTCTGTAACAGTCCTTCTGTACCTCAGTCTCCAATCTCTGGTCTATGAAACAGTCCATCTGCACCCAAGTCTCTAACATCTGCTCTCTGAAACAGTCCTTCTACACCCAGATTTTAACCTCTGCTCTCTTCAACAGTCCATCTACACCCCAGTCTCTCTACTCTGCTCGCCCCAACGATTCTTCTGCACCCCAGCGTCCAATGTCTGCTCTCTGCAACAGTCCTTCTGTACCTCAGTCTCCAAACTCATCTCTCTGTAAGACCCTTCTGAAACCCAGTCTGCAAACTCTGCTCTCTGTAACAGTCCTTCTGCACCCCAGTCTCCAAACTCGTCTCTCTGTAACAGGCCTTGTGCACACCATTCTCCAAACTCTAATCTCTGTAAGAGGACTTCTGCACCCCAGTCTCCAACCTCTACTCCCTGCAAGGATCCTTCTGGACCCCAGTCTCCAACATCTGCTCTCTACAACAGTCCTTCTCCCCCCAGTCTCCAACCTCTGCTCTCTGCAAGATCCTTCTACACACCAGTCTCCAAATGTTGCTCGCTGTAACAGTACTTCTGCAACCCAGTCTCCAAACTCTGCTCTCTGTAACAATAATTCTACACGTCAGTCTCCAACCTCTGCTCTCTGCAACAGTCCTTCTGCACCCCAGTCTCCAGCCTGTGGTCTCTGCAACAGTCATTCTGCAACTCAGTCTTTTTTTGTTGTTGTTGTTGGTCGTTCAAAACATTACACAGTTCTTAATACATCATCTTTCACAGTTTGATTCAAGTGGGTTATGAACTCCCAACTTCACCCCGTATACAAATTGCTATATCACATCAGTTACCCTTCCATTGATTGACATATTGCTTTTCTAGTGTCTGATGTATTCTGCTGTCAGTCCTATTCTCTACTATCCCCCCTCCCCTCCCCTCCCCTCCCCTTTTCTCTCTCTACCCCTTCTACCTTAAATCATTTCTTCTATTTGTATTATCTTGTCTTACCCCTCCTTTCCTCTTATATATCATTCTCACTCCCTTTCCCTCCCACCTCTCATCCCTGTTTAATGTAAATCTTCTTCTCAAGCTCTTCGTCCTTACCCTGTCCTTGTTTACTCCCCTTATATCAAAGGGGTTATTTGGTATTTGTTTTTTAACGATTGACTAGTTTCACTAAGCATAATCTGCTCTAATGCCATCCATTTTCCTCCAAATTCTATGATTTTATCGTTCCTTAATGCAGAGTAATACTCCATTGTGTATAAATGCCACATTTTTTTTATCCATTCATCTATTGAAGGGCATCTAGGTTGGTTCCATAATCTTGCTATCGTGAATTGTGCTGCTATGAACATCGATGCAGCAGTGTCCCTGTAGCATGCTCTTTTTAAGTCTTTAGGGAATAGACCGAGAAGGGGAATAGCTGGCTCAAATGGTGGTTCCATTCCCAGCTTTCCAAGAAATCTCGATACTGCTTTCCAAATTGGCTGCACCAATTTGCATTCCCACCAGCAATGAATAAGAGTGCCCTTTTCTCCGCATCCTCTCCAGCACTTATTGTTGTTTGACTTCCTAATGGCTGCCAATCTTACTGGAGTGAGATGGTATCTTAGGGTAGTTTTGATTTGCATTTCTCTGACTGCTAGCGATGGTGAGCATTTCTTCATGTACTTGTTGATTGATTGTATGTCCTCCTCTGAAAAGTGTCTATTCAGGTCCTTGGCCCATTTATTGATTGGGTTATTTGTTATCTTATTGTCTAATTTTTTGAGTTCTTTGTATATTCTGGTTATTAGGGCTCTATCTGAAGTGTGTGAATTAAAGATTTGTTCCCAGGATGTAGGCTCCCTATTTATCTCTCTTATTGTTTCTATTGCTGAGAAAAAACTTTTTAGTTTGAGTAAGTCCCATTTGTTGATTTTAGTTGTTATCTCTTGCGCTATGGGTGTCCTATTGAGGAATTTGGGGCCCGATCTCACCGTATGTAGATAGTAGCCAACTTTTTCTTCTATCGGATGCCGTGTCTCTGATTTAATATCAAGCTCCTTTATCCATTTTGAGTTAAATTTTGTGCATGGCGAGAGATAGGGATTCAGATTCATTTTGATGCAAATGGATTTCCAGTTTTCCCAGCACCATTTGTTGAAGATGCTATCCTTCCTCCATTGCATGCTTTTAGCCCCTTTATCAAATATAAGGTAGTTGTAGTTTTGTGGATTGGTTACTGTATCCTCTACTCTGTACCATTGGTCAACCCGCCTGTTTTGATACCAGTACCATGCTGTTTTTGTTACTATTGCTCTGTAGTATAATTTGAAGTCTGGTATCGCTATACCACCTGATTCACACGTCCTGCTTAGCATTGTTTTTGCTATTCTGGGTCTTTTATTATTCCATATGAATTTCATGGTTCTTTTATCTATTTCTACAAGAAATGCTTTTGGGATTTTGATTGGTATTGCATTGAACTTATAGAGAACTTTTGGTAATATCGCCATTTTGATGATGTTAGTTCTGCCTATCCATGAGCAGGGTATATTTCTCCATCTTCTAAGGTCTTCTTCTATGTCTTTCTTTAGGGTTCTGTAATTTTCATTATATAAATCTTTCACCTCTCTTGTTAGGTTGATTCCCAAGTAGTTTATTTTTAGGGGGGATATTGTGAATGGAGTAGTTGTCCTCATTTCCGTTTCAGAGGATTTGTCGCTGATATACAGGAACGCCTTTGATTTATGCGTGTTGATCTTATATCCTGCCACTTTGCTGAATTCATTTATTAGCTCTAGTAGCTTCTTTGTAGACCCTTTTGGGTCTGCTAGGTATAGGATCATATCATCTGCAAATAGTGATAATTTAAGTTCTTCTTTTCTTATTTTTATGCCTTTAATTTCTTTCGTCTGTCTAATTGCTCTGGCCAGTGTTTCAAGGACTATGTTGAACAGAAGTGGTGAGAGAGGGCATCCCAGTCTTGTACCAGATCTTAGAGGGAATGCCTTCAATTTTTCTCCATTCAGAATGATGCTGGCCTGTGGCTTATCATAGATTGCTTTTACAATGTTGAGGTATGTTCCGGTTATCCCTAATTTTTCTAGAGTTTTGAACATAAAGGGATGCTGAACTTTGTCGAATGCTTTTTCTGCATCTATCGAGATGATCATATGGTTCTTATTTTAAAGTCTATTGATGTGGTGAATAACATTTATTGATTTCCGTATATTGAACCAGCCTTGCATCCCAGGGATGAATCCTACTTGATCATGGTGTATAATTTTTTTGATATGTATTTGAATCCGATTCGCCAGAATTTTATTGAGGATTTTTGTGTCAAGGTTCATTAGAGATATTGGTCTGTAGTTTTCTTTCTTTGAAGTGTCTTTGTCTGGTTTTGGAATCAGGGTGATGTTGGCCTCGTAGAATGAATTTGGAAGTTCTTCCTCTTTTTCTATTTCCTGAAATAGCTTGAAAAGTATTGGTGTTAGTTCCTCTTTAAAGGTTTTGTAAAACTCTGCTGTATACCCATCCGGTCCTGGGCTTTTCTTAGTTGGTAATCTTTTGATGGTTTCTTCTATTTTCTCTATTGTTATTGGTCTGTTTAGGTTGTCTATATCCTCCTGACTCAATCTGGGCAGATCATAAGACTTAAGGAATTTATCTATGCCTTCACTATCTTCTATTTTATTGGAGTATAAGGATTCAAAATAATCTGATTATCTTCTGTATTTCTGAAGTGTCTGTTGTGATATTGCCTTTTTCATCCCGTATGTTAGTAATTTGAGTTCTCTCTCTTCTTCTCTTCGTTAGCCTGGCTAAGGGCCTGTCGATTTTATTTATTTTTTCAAAGAACCAACTTTTGGTTTTGTCAATTTTTTCAATTGTTTCTTTTGTTTCAATTTCATTAATTTCAGCTCTGATTTTAATTATTTCTTGCCTTCTACTTCTTTTGCTGTTGTTTTGCTCTTCTTTTTCTAGGATTTTGAGATGAAGTAAGAGATAATTTATTTATTGGTTTTTCCCTTTTTTGAGGAATGAATTCCAAGCGATGAATTTTCCTCTTAGAACTGCTTTCAATGTGTCCCATAGATTCCGATACGTTGTGTCTGTGTTTTCATTTACCTCTAGGAAGTTTTTAATTTCCTCCTTGATGTCTTCTAAAACCCATTGATCATTCAGCATCCTATTGTTCATTCTCCAAGTGATGCTTGATGATTCCTTCCTTCTTTTATCATTGATTTTCAGTTTTATTCCATTATGATCAGATAAGATGCATGGTATTATCTCTACCCCTTTATATTGTCTAAGAGTTGCCCTGTGACATAATATGTGGTCTATTTTTGAGAAGGTTCCATGTGCTGCTGAGAAAAAGGTATAACTACTTGATGTTGGGTGGTATAGTCTATATATGTCAATTAAGTCTAGGTTGTTAATTGTGTTATTGAGTTCTATAGTTTCCTTATTTAACTTTTGTTTGTAAGATCTGTCCAGTGGTGAGAGAGGTGTGTTGAAGTCTCCCATGATTATTGTATGGTGATCTATTAGACTCTTGAACTTGAGAAGAGTTTGCTTGATGAACACAGCTGCACCATTATTTGGGGCATATATATTTATGATTGTTATGTCTTGTTGGTGTATGGTTCCCTTGAGCAGTATGAAGTGTCCTTCTTTATCCATTTTAATTAACGTTGGCTTGAAATCTATTTTATTAGATATGAGTATGGACACTCCTGTTTGTTTCCGCATTCCATATGAGTGGTATGATTTTTCCCAACCTTTCACCTTCAGTCTATGAATATCTTTTTCTATCAGATGCGTCTCCTGTAGGCAGCATATTGTTGGGTCTTGTTTTGTGATCCATTCTACTAGCCTGTGTCTCTTAATTGGTGAGTTTAAGCCATTAACATTTAGGGTTATTATTGAGATCTGGTTTGTTCTTCTAGCCATATTTGTTTATTGATATTACTAAACCTGGTTTGTTATTCTCTTTGACTACTTTCCCCCCTTTACTGTCCTACATCCCATTGTTGGTTTTCAATGTTATTGTCCATTTCCTCTTCCTGTAATGTTTTGCAAAAAATTTTTTGAAGAGATGGTTTTCTAGCTGCGAATTCTTTTAACTTTTGTTTATCGTGGAAGGTTTTAATTTCATCTTCTATCCTGAAGCTTAATTTCACCGGATACACGATTCTTGGTTGGAACCCATTTTCTTTCAGTGTTTGAAATATGTTTTTCCAGGATCTTCTAGCTTACAGAGTCTGTGTTGAGAGATCAGCTGTTATCCTGATTGGTTTGCCCCTAAATGTAATCTGCTTTCTTTCTCTTGCAGCTTTTAAAATTCTCTCCTTATTCTGTATGTTGGACATCTTCATTATAATGTGTCTAGGTGTGGATCTCTTATGATTTTGCAAATTTGACGTCCTGTAGGCTTCTAGGATTTGGGATTCTGTCTCATTCTTCAAGTCTGGGAAGTTTTCTCATATTATTTCACTAAATAGACTGTTTATTCCTTTGGTATGGAGCTCTGTGCCTTCTTGTATCCCAATGACTCTTAAATTTGGTCTTTTCATATTGTCCCATAATTCTTGGATGTTCTGCTCATGGTTTCTTAGCAGACTTGTTGAGATGTCTATGTTCTTTCCCAGTTGAAATACTTTGTCTTCATTGTCTGCTGTTTTCTCTTCTAAGTGATCCACTCTGCTGGTAGTATTCTCAATTGAGTTTTTAAGTTGGTTTATTGTTTCCTGCATTTCTAGGATTTCTATTTGTTTGTTTTTTATTACCTCTATCTCCCTGTGAAATTTATCTTTTACTTCCTGGATTTGTTTGTCAATGTGATATTTCATTGTCTGATTTTGCTGTCTCATGTCTTCCTTGAGACTCCAGATCATCTGACGCATATATATCCTGAACTCTTTATCTGACATTCCATCTGTTGCAGCTATTACCTCTTCGAAAGTTGAGTTCACCTGCATTGCTTGTGGTCCTTTCTTTCCTTGTCTTTTCATGTTGCTCACGTTTCTTTCTGCTTGGTGAAACTGTTGTGATTATGAGTTTTTCCCCCTAATTATTTATATTGCTCTTGTATAGTTGAAAAATCTCCCTTGCAGGGCGGGTAGTGGCTGTGCTCCTTCTCTAGTTGGGGTGATCTCAATACCGCGCTGGCATTCTGCTAGGCCTGCTCTGCCGGTTGTTTGCAGGTCTTCCCACACTGTGGGAGCAGGTGCCGGCTCTGCTCTGCCCCCCCTCCAATTGTGGCGATATGACTATCACCCCCTCGGGTCGTTGGGCCTGATCCGGATGCGGGCGGCTGCTCTGCTCTGCCCCCCTACTCCAAATGGAGTGGCGTATCTACCATGCTGGCAGGCCTCTAGGCCTGTTCCGTTGGTGGGTCTCAGGTCTGCCTGACTCTGGCAGTAAGGGGAGTTGGGTGTCGAGAGTCCTTTGGTCCTTGCGGTCACGCCCACAGAGAGATTTTGAAGTTTCCCCGGTTGTTCGCCAGGTGTGCGGGGCTATTAGCAGAGCCCGGGGACCCTTCTAGCTGAGTTGGGCCACCGGGAGCCACGTGAAGAGCAAGGTAGCTGTGTCTGCGTGGTTTAGATCCCAGCGGGTGGTTTGGTTCTTCGCCAAGCGAGAGCAGGTCCTTCTGATCCACAATTTCCAATCTCTGCTCTTTGTAACAGTCCTTCTTTAGCGCAGTCTCAAACCTTCTTCACTCTGTAATGGTCCTTCTGCACCCTAGTCTCCAACCCTCTGCGTTCTGTATCAGTCCTTCTGCACCACAGTCTCCAAACTCTGCTCTCTGTTACAGTCCTTCTGCACCTCAGTATCCAAATTCTGCTTTGTGTAAGATCGTTCTGCAACAAAGTCTTCAAACTCTGCTCTCTGTAACAGTTCTTCTGCACACTAGTCTCCAAACTCTGCTCTCTGTGACAGTCCTTCTTCACCCCAGTCTCCAACCTCTGCTCTCTGCAACAGTCATTCTGAACCCCAGTCTCCAACATCTGCTCTCTGCAACAGTCCTTATGCACCTCAGTCTCAAAACTCTGCTCTCTACAACGATCGTTGTGCACCCCAGTCTCCAAACTCTGCTTTCTGTAACAGTCCTTCTGTACCTCAGTCTCCAACTTCTACTCTCTGTAACAGTTTTTCTGCTCCCAAGTCATTAACATCTACTCTCTGAAACAGTCCTTCTACACCCCTGTCCAAATGCAGAAGAAAGAGACCTGAACTATCTATTGCTCACCCTGCAAAAATCAAATCAAAATGCATTAAAGACTCAGCACTAGACCAGAAATTATGCAGTTTCTAGGAAAAAACAAAGTCAATACTCCAACCTACAGGAAGAGGTAATGACTTTCTCAATAGGATGCCAAAGCTCAGGAGATAACTCCAAAGTTAGCTAATAGGATGGCATCAAAATTAAGAAGGTTCTTCACAGCAATGGAGACAATTAGAATATGAAGAGAGAACCTACGGAAAGGGAGAAAATCTTTATGAGGTGCTCTTCTAAAAGAGGATGAATATTCAGAATATTAATAAAGAACTAAAAAAACTTAACATTAAACCCACAATTATTAAATAACCAAATTATCAAATAACCCAATTACCAAATGGGAAACTAAAAGAACTAAACAGACACGTCTTAGAATAAAATATGTGAGTGGCCAACAAATATATGAAAATACTTGCAAGTCAAGACTACCCTGAGTTTTCATCTCACTTCAGTGACAAAGGCAACCACCAAGAATACAAACAGAAATGAGTGTGACAAGTAACGAATTGGAGAGAAAGGAGAACTCTCACCCTGTTGGTAGGTATGTAAATCAGCACAACCACCTTGGAAATCGGGATGGAGGCTCCTCAGGAGTAGCCATGGACCACCCTGCGAACCACCTCTACCTCTGCTTGGTATTTATCACAGCGGATCGAAGACATCATACTATAATGACACATACATGCCCATGAACCAGCCGAGGTGACATCAGTGGACGAATGAATAAAGAACATCTGGTATATGCACACTGGAATTTCATTCAGCCATAAAGAAGAACGAAATTATGTCATGATGGAAAATGGATGGATCTTTAGAACATTAAGGGAAATAAGGAACTCAGAAAGTTAAGGGCCGTATGTTTTTTCTCTGTTAAAGCTAGAGGGGAAAAGCAAAGAAAGTTGGGAAGGGAGTCTCATCATTAAAGTTGAAGGAAGATCAGTAGAGTAAAGGCACCAGGGAAGAAGGTGAGGAAAAGGGAAATATTGGAATGATATTAGTCAAAGTTCATGGTTATTTTGTGTGCATGTTCAAGTATGTGTCAGCAAATCCCACCATTATGGACCACTACAAATGCACCAATGAAGTGTGAAAAGAAGAGTTTCACATTACATGGGACAGGCACTATTCTAGGAGGGTGCCCATTTTTCCCATCTATAGATACCACGTTCATTGACCACTGTCAAAAATCTTTACAGATTCGAATGTTCTGATCACTGCTCCATCACATGGCCTCTTCTACTTCAGGGTCCCCAATTCTCACTGAAATCAGAAGCCCGTTTCAACGATGCCATCTGTTAATGTCTTCCAGGCTGCCAAAGACAGTAGCTGCGGTTTCACAAGGATCTGGTGCTGCCTTCTGAATGCATGTCCAGGAGGCCTTGGCGAAGGCTAGTGCTCCAGGCCCTTCTCCAGATCCAGCTGAGAGGCCAGGGAAGGGGTCAAATAACACGCCATCAATCACCTTATTTATTTCTGATCACCATGCTCTTCATTATTCCAGGATCATATTGGTCATTGAACTTAAGCAAACACTGAGTCCAGATTTCAGTCCATGAACCAAAGAGAGTCTAATAGCCACTCCCCATGGGCTCAGGAAAATCCTTGGCCCTAACATTTCTGGTGATTATGACCCTGTGACTGCATTCAAGATTATCCAGCAATATGTCCTGACTTTTTTTGGTCTAGAAGACTCAAGCAAATTCTCTTATATATTCTTAAGGCTGCTATTAACAAAATACAGTAAAATATTTACCTTTTATTATGGTGTGACCCTTATACTCTCCTGGGCTCTATTTTATACTCTTACCTGAGGTGTTCTAGGATCAGACCCCAATTAAGAGTCTGGTGACAATGTGGAATGATCAATGAGCATCTTAAAGACAATTGGGCTGGGGATGTGGCTCAAGCAGTAGTGCGCTTGCCTTGCCGCATAAGGCCCGAGTTCGATTCTCAGCACCACATACCAACAAAGATGTTGTGTCCGCCGAGAACTAGAAAATGAATATTAAAAAACTCTCTCACTCTTTCTTAAAAAAAAAAAAGACAACTGCCCAGGTAGAGTCACCATAGAGTCTTCAATTTAGTGAAAGCTAGTCTCCTCGGGGGAGGAGGGGCTGCTTCTGACAGCAAAGAGGGTTAATGGAGATTTCAGGGTTCAAGGCTCTGAGGATTTGTCTAATTCCACTGGTATTTGCCATTCTAAATTAACAGGGTCTCAATCATTGTCCCATTAATGTTCTAATTTACATAAGAGAGACCTGGAGAAATTGTGGATTTATAATTTTCTTTGTATCTGCAATTTGGAGAATTGGATGTTTTATTCTGATATTAACCTATATCAGTTCCAGAGAGAAAATATTTCTGATGATCTGAATCTGACTTGAAAGAGGAATATAATGCCTTGAACCTATCATTTTTTTTCTGTAAGTCTCCACTCCAGTCAGTACCAGCAGTCTGTAGTCATGTTGTAATGTTCATTCCCACCCTGAAGGTCGATGGTGTTATTCCAAAGCTCAGTTTTCCATAGACATTTGATTTCAGGCCACGATAACTTAAAGTCTCTGTTGGGTCATTGCACACCAGGAATTATCAGGTCTCCTTTCCCATGGGCTGTAACATCATCAACATATTCAATTCCCTCAGTTCAGACATCCAACCTACCTCCTCAGATCTGTTATCTAGAACATCTCTGATGTAAACCACTATTGTGGTCAGTGCCACCATGGTCAGGTAGAGATGAAGAACGACTCTTGATGTCTTAGAGTAGAGGAAGTTGACACAGAAAAAAGTTATGAAATGGTTGGGAGATTTGGAAGAAAAAAGAAAATAGGGCAGGTGAAACCACCCCATATATGGAAACCCTAGCTTCCTGGAAATAGACGCTCATTCCACGCTACTGTGACACACATTCAGGAACATATGTCTAAAAGCCTGCACACACAGCTCCTGGCACCAAGGAGATTAGTTCCTGCCTCTACAGGGCTTGTTTGCTGCTGCTGCTATGGGATCAAAACAACCCGTGTTCTTCCTTTCTTTTCTTCCTCTCTGCCTAGTGTTTGGCTGATCTTGACAGAAACTCTTAAAATGGAGGCCTGCAGTCAGGGGTGTGTGGGAAACGAGGTTCTCATACTTTCTGGTCCCTCTGGTGTGGGAGAACACAAAAGAACAGAGATGGTGCTGAACACGCACACAAGGGTGTCCGACACACTTGAACCTGAAAGTGGGAAAAGGATGTTTGTGAAAAGAGGGGAGAGAAAGGAGTCTCAGAGATTTGAAAAGCGGGAGTTGGAGTTAAAGCTCCAGATACAGACTCTCTAACCAGGTGCCTACAAGTCCCTGGGAGACATCTTTTTTCAGATGACTGTATACTCAGTTTCAAGATTGGTCTAGACTTTGATCGTGCAAAGGGATGCACACCCTTCCGCCAGCTTGCTCAGGGCACTCTGGACCTTGCTGCTTCTCAGGCTGTGAATGACGGGGCTCAACAGGGGGCTCACCACACAGAAGAGCACAGAGACCAGGGTGTCCATGCCCAGCCTTCTCTGGGCCTGTCATAGTGGAAGTTGGCTGTTCCATAGAAAATCACCAAGAAAGTGAGAGGGGACGCACAGGTGGAGAAGGCTTACCTCCTGCCTTGGGCAGAGGGAATCCCCAGGATGGCAGCCATGATGAGTGTATAAGAGCCTGCAGTAAAGAGGCAGCGGCTCAGGCCCATGGTGGTACTGACAACGTGGAGCCCAGAATCGTTGACAGAGGTGTCTTAGCAGGAGAGCTTCAGGAGCAATGGGGTGTAACAGAGAAAGTGGCTGAACTGATGGGGGTGCACACAGAATGAGTGTGATGGCCAGCACCGTGTGTGTGACCAAATTCACCAGCCCACACAGCCAGGACTCAGTCCACCAAGCAAACACAGACCTTCACACTCATGATGAATATGTACTGAGGAGGACGGCAGGTGGCCACACAGCAGTCATACTGGCCACACAGTGAGTAAGAAGCCTTCTGTGCCAGCACTTGTCACCAAGAAGAAGATCTGGGAAAGGCAGCCCTCATAAGAAATGGCTTCTTTTCCCAGAAGAAGTTCACCAGCAGTACTGGGAGGGTGGTGGATGTGTACCAGACGTCCAAGAAGCTCAAATTGCTGAGGAAAAAGTACATTGGAGTGAGGAGAGCAGGGCTGACACTGGGTGGCCACTATTATGAGCATGTTCCCCAGGAGAGTGGTCAGGTAAATGACCAGAAAGAGCAGGAATAACCAGCCCTGTAGGTTGGAGTGGTTGGAAAATCCCAAGAAGATGAATTCAGTGACAAATGATTGATTGCTCATTTCCAATGGTATCATAGCTACAAAACAGAGAAAAAGAGACAATGACGAGAATGGACTGAGAGCATCCCAAACAGGCTTGTTAATCTGCAGCACCATGGCAAATAATATTGTATACAGAGATGCCTGGACTCTGGAAAGAGACGTATAGGAGTGACTTTAGAGAGAGCATACTTCTCACAGACTTTTGCATGGGTGCTCTTTTGTAAGAATAAATGGAGAGTTGGTCAAAATGCACAACCAGCTATCAACCCCTGTGTCTCATTGAATCTGCAGTATCTCCCTCATAAAACTGTGCTTCACTGTGATTAATTCTTTTTTGTATGTCTGTTATTTCAAGTAATAAGTTTTCATTGTGAAAAATGAAGAAAATGCAGAAAGTTATTCAGAAGAATAGAACAGGTCACAAAATCAAAGCTCTGTTTGCATTCATCCCATTCTACCTCTATCTATCTTTAAAATATCCAAAGCAAAATTTCCCATTATTGTTGTACTCTATTTAGTTGTTTGCCTTGTAATCTTAATTTCCTAACATGAAATTAAGTTAATATCTTCCTTTTTATTGAACATAGAAACCTTCCATTCCATTTACTATCATAAATATTGAAATAGAAGCTTTCATACATATGTATCTGTGATCATCTCTGATTATTTCTTAAAAGTGAAATTATAAGTAACCTGCTCTTAAATACATTGATCTATTTTTTTCAGTAGAAACATTTATTTTTTTATGTTTTATAAGATACAAGAAATTTTGACAAATGATATATACTTAGGTATTTTTCTTCTTTTATATTATAAGATTTACCTCACCAAACATTACATTTCCTAAAAAGAAAAGATTGATACAATTATTGAATTTCTATCATGTTACCCATGCTAATCCGTGATCCATTGTTTTGAACTAAAATTTCTGTTTCTTTTTCAATCTTAATTGAAAAATATTATAGTAAAACAGTAGGCTCTTGGTCCAGATAGATGTGGATTGAAATCCACCTGTTGTTTACTAGATGTTGTTTGTAAAAAAGTCAGCTCATCTCTATTCCTCAGTTTGTTCCTTACTTAGGATATTAATGATGTCACAACTGCTAAAAAAGTTTTGAGATAATATAAGCTATGTGTCTGGCACATTACATTTACTCAATGCCTTATATCATGTTAGAAAATGTCTATCCATTTTTTACTAGTAGTTTTTTTTCCTTTTTTTTTTTTTTGGTGTATTTGTGCTGGGTTTGGAATCAGAGCCTTATGCATACTAAGCATGCACTCTACCACTGGACTTTGCCCATAGTTTCATTTAGTTATACTTTTTATCATAAATAGATACTGAATTTTCTTATTTTTCTCTGCATCTATTGAAATGATATATATTTTTTCTTATTTAGTCTGTTACTATGGAAATTCAGTTTATTGAATTTTGAATATTGAACCAGCCTTGCATTCTGGGATTGATCTCAATTGACTGTAATGTTATCCTTATTCTATATGGCTTACTTCAGTTCGTTAATATTGTTCCCTGCTTGCTTTTGTGTATTCTATCTTCGCTGTTCTCCAGAGATAATCTATTTCTTGAAATATTCTCAGCTGTATTCTTCTGTTATTTTCAGTCAATGCATGTTAGTGGACTAGTGGAAAACAGAGAAGGGATTTCTGATGTTTCCAGGAAGCTCTGCCTAAGGTACTCTAAACTCAGTCACAGGGATATAGCCTTCACAGTGACCCACTTTCTAGCAATATGGCTGAGCCTAGTTCTTATTTCTCCCGACGTTAGACATTTCGGCCTGTTCCTTTCCATAGCTGCAAAGGTTTTCCTTTGAGTGTCCTAACGTAACAGTTTCTGTTACTCTTGCCCCTGAATATTACAGCTTTTGTTTTATGCAAAAAATCAGAAAATGGGTCTGGGAGGAGTTTTGGCTGCTGTTGCTGCTCTTTGTCCCTCAACCTATCAAAGAAATGATACCGTTAAAGACACTTTCTCAGAATACTTCCCTATCTTCCTGGAAGCGTTTGGTGGAATCCATGGAGAATAAGAAAAAATACAAACATCTTATGTCTATAGCCTCAGGGTCTTTATGCTCTTAAACCAGTCTATACTTAGTCTTTAGCAATCCATTAACTATATTTTATTTGAATTTTTTTTTATAAATAAACTCCTATGTATCTAGTGGGTTCTCCCATAGTTTAAGTCTATACACTTACTTTTCAAAAATATTTACTAATTTCTAATTTAGTTAAATATGTAGTTATTCTATTCAAAACAATCTCATTCCTAGCATATTTCCAAGGAAATTAATGCACAGTTCACAAAAATTCTTGTGTAATAATTCATAATAACTCGAACAAATATTATGCCTTCAGCAGAAGGACAGAAGACAAATCACGGTTTATCATGCAGTGGAATAATTCAGTTACTTTAGAAAAACAAATACTGGAACATTAATAACATTGACAAATCTAAAAAATTTTTTCTGGGTGAAAAAAGCCAGATACAAAATATATACTGTATGTTTCCTTTAAATAAAGTGCAAAAATTAGCAAAACAGCTGTAATGGTCAAGTAGTAATGGTGGTCTTTTTTTTGTTTGGAGCTCAGGGGTAATATCAGTTGAAGCATGAAGGAATTTTCTAAAGTGATGGAAATGTTTTATATCCTTATTTTTGGCAGTTCAAATATATGTAAACTATTATAAACCTGTACACTTTAGATCTGTGCATTCTTTGAATACAAATTATAGTTCAATTTTTAAAAATAGCCTTATTTCAAAAATAAGTAATTAATGGGGGAAGAGTGGTACCTGCCTGTAATCCCAGGTACTTGGGAGACTAAGGCAGGAGGATCATAAATTTGAAACTCTGCAAGGCCCCCCGCCCCAAATAATTGAAAGGGCTGGGATACAGCTTCTTGGTAGAGTTCCACTAGGTTCAATCCCCAGTACTGCAGTAAGTAAGTAAGTAAGTAAGTAAGTAAATTGATAAATAGAAGTGAAAGCATTTTTCAAGATGATTTTTAACTCAGGATTTGTTGGAACCACATCTAAATATTTTTTTAGGTCTCTAAGAGGTTAAGTATTTTCTCCCATTTTTTGCATTTCTCTACTTCTTTTTTACCACAGTGATAGTCCAGGACATATCACATTTTACAAGTGACATCAGTTGTTTCCTGATCACGATCTGTTTGAAGCAATGAATGTGATTGGTGGGTGCATTCGGTCTGTATCACAGATAAAAAGCCTTGCTCACCATGATGGATGGGCGTGTGCATCTGTGTGTGTGTGTGTGTGTGTGTGTGTGTGTGTGTGTGTGTATGTGTGTGTGTGTGTGTGTGTGTGTGTGGTGTTATTGGTTGTGGGATTTGTCTTTACTGAGAACACTCTCTTATAGTTAGTGGGATGGCAAGTTGGCATCGCAGGCAACATTGATGGCAGAAATCTCAAAGAATATAGCAGGAATCTGCCATCTAAGA
This sequence comes from Ictidomys tridecemlineatus, assembly GCF_052094955.1. Taxonomy (NCBI): domain Eukaryota; kingdom Metazoa; phylum Chordata; class Mammalia; order Rodentia; family Sciuridae; genus Ictidomys; species Ictidomys tridecemlineatus. Next base: position 17,663 of record NW_027524748.1, read on the forward strand.
CTCACCAAGCTCAGAACCCTTGGTTATCCTAATTTCTATAAATGGAAATACGCTCACCATTGAGCTTCTCTGAGAGCTGCATCACACTGGGGCGGGAGGAGGTAGCCCATTTCCATAGAGATGTACCCTGTTTCTATGGAGACTCCAGCTAGGCTTCAAGGGGCTGGTGGTATAGTACCAGTTTATGCTGCCAAGCCCTGGGTCATTCTGAGGAGCCTGCTACTTCAGGGGAGGTGGCAGGGTAGCAGCCTGTGGGGCCGGGACTTTGCTCTGTGAAGTTGTGTCAGGCCTGATTTTTAAGCAAGGTACTTGGCAATAGAAACCTCCGAAAACGTCCCACCCCCCACCATGCCATGGCCACCAGAGAGCCCAGGTGTGTCTCTGGAAGCCAGGCTTGGGGATGAGCATGCACATCAATGATTGCAGAGTATCAACAATAGGGGACCTTAAATCTCTTTCAGGTGAGTGCAGACTGAAAACTGGGACATCTGGAGGGAGATAGACTGGGTTTTAGAAAATCATCAGATCTCTAGGTCTAGAACACGCAGATAGACCCACTCATGGAATTGTGCGTGTGAGTCCAAGGAGCAGGGCTCGATAACTGTGAAACCTGGTTCCCCAGGTTTTAGACACACCTGTTTAGTTCAAAAGAGTGCTAGAACAAGATCAAAATGAAGTGGTCTGTATCTGAAGACGTGCTGTGTTGAAGGTGGGAGAAAATCTCTGAAGCCCTCATTGAGGAGGATATGGAGAACTTTAAAGATCTAGTTGAAGAGGACACAGTAAAGACAACAAATCAGTTTGGGCAGGCTGGCTAGCTGGTGGGATCACTCAGGAAAACAGGAATACGTGAGGAATAGCAGATGTAGAGGAGACTTTAGTGGATTTGATTTGAGTAATGTTGAATGTGAGTTATCTGTGGGATAATCACGTGGAAATGCCCTTCACAGACAGCCTAGAACTGCAGGTGTGGATTTGGGAGTCATTGTCTTGAAGGCAACTGTTACAGCAAAGGGTGAATATGAAATCCCCCAGGAGAATAGAGAAAGTAGAGAAGGAAATAGAGAAAGGAGGGATTTTTGTGATACTTGGTGTTCACGAAAATTGTAGTAAAAGTTTATCCAGAAATGACTAGAAACACCACACTATCTAGTTCAGTTGTAGGTATCGCTTTCTCTGAATAATTTTTCTAAACAAGAGGTTACCTTATTAGCATTGATTTACAATAAATCAACTTTGAAATGGAGCTGGAAGCTACATGTACTTGACATTTCTTACGTTCTCTGTTTTCTTTATTAACTACCTGGATGAACTTTAAGTCATTTAGAAATCAGTGACATGTACTTTTTTAACTCCCCGTATCAAAAAGATCAATATGACAATCTCTTTTACAGGTAGATATCTAGATGTTTTCAGAAAAGAAATAAAATTCTACATAGAAGGCAGTTCCAGCAGATTTTACTATGGGAAATTGGTACATGGTCTGTGGATGTGTAAAATGGAAAACTAAACGTAAATGTTCACGGATTTAAAAATACAATCTCTGAAGTTGTGCATACTTCTATTGTAAAGGTCTTAAATATAAAGGTCAGTTCAGGAGGGATAATTTCATGGGGCATTAAAAATCTCCCAATGTATGTTTATATAATTTTATCTACATATAAGTTTTTCCTTGGTTTTACTGGCTAATTTCTTGTAGGTCACGGTTGTGGCGTAGGGTGAAGGATGATACCCAAACAATTTTTCTTATCTTCTATGCTCTTTATTAATGTAGGGCATTAGATTGAATCATCATCATGGTCACCATTAGAATTTAATATTAACAATCATAACTCATGAATGACACTTTGTGACACAATATGTACTTGCTCCTTAGAATTTATATAATGCAGCATAGGAATTAGATCAACTTAATAGTAAACCCTCTGCTCTGCAATAATAATAACCATAATAATCATAATCATCTAAGGAATATTTCATAGAAAAGTAATTTGAGTGTGAGTGTTCTTAGATTGCTTCAATACACATAAATGCCTGACTTTAAAAACCTTGTTTAATGTAGTTTAAAAGTGGCATGTTTTCTGTAAAAATTAGATTGAATTTCGGATAATCCATTCTATCAAAACTCGGTGAATTTTTTTGAATAGATGAATTTTTACATACCTGAATCCAATCAGGATTTTTCAAATTGAGTAACGAATAGAGACACACATTAGATAAAAATTCCTAACACTTATTAAATGCCTATAAGACTTTTACATGCATTAACTTATTTTGTTTACACAACAACCTATAAGATAACCTATTATCCCCATTTTACAGAAAAAAGAATTGAAATTAATGCACAATTTATTAATGCAAGTAGGGAAACATCAATGAATCCCTTTAATCTGCATAATGTACATTAATTGTACATTTAATATGTATTAACAATTATGATTTAAGAAACCAAAAAGAAATTGACTCAGAAAATTTATCATGTAATAACTATTATTTGTAGTGATACTTTGTTACCTGATGATAATACCATATATTAGTAAACTGTCTTATTATCTTCAGTGCCCAGACATTCTTGTCTTTGGTTCTAATAATTCATTGCACATGATTAATAGGCCAACACAGCTTTCATTAAAATTCCAAATCTCAGGGCCTTAAGAAGCTTAAAGTATTTAAATTTCAAGAGAAAGTCGGTGCTTCAGTTAAGCACAACTAATTTTAAAATCTAAATATAAACAAAATAAAATAAATAAGTCTAGAGTCTTAAAATAAGAACTTTTTTTTTTTTGCTTTGGCAATTAATGAAATGTTTTGCTGACTAATTTAGGGATTCATTTCCCCAACCAAAAAAAAAAAAAAATGGGCATGACCAAAGGAGGAAGAATGGTGTGATCATGAAAACCCTTATGCACATCAGGGAAACAATGATTCCTATTTGATCTCAAAAGCACAAGCAATGATTAAAATTTTAAATCCAATTTTCATGTTGCCCAGTAAATTGCTTAAAACACACACACACACACACACACACACACACACACACACACACACACACAGTACAAGGTCAATTTATTCAGAAAAAAATATCTGAATGACTTCAGGTGCTTTTGGCAATGTGAATTTATTACTGTGAAATCTATGAGCTATCTGGCCTGGCCCAGAGTTGTCCTCATATCCTTCCATGTGGTGTGGGTGCTTGGAGCCGAGGGAAAGATCAGAGGTCATTGTGCAGAACAGTTGGCCTCAGTCAGTGAGTTCCAAGTGTTCCCAGTGATGCTGGTCCAAGGACACACTTTGGGGAGGCTGGGCTCTTTCACCTAACATGCAGGGATGCCCTTACCCCTAACTGGTAGGTTTAAAATCTTAACAAATTCACCAGGAAAAAGCCTCTCTCCTGTCTTGGAGATTCAGCACTCAATTCAACATTTAACATCTCTTTCAATTCGGTTTTTTTGCTGCTGAGTTACAGGCATGCACCACTGTGCCAGCTCTTTCAGTTCTTTTAATTTCACCTGTGCTTCTTCTAGCATAAAGGAGAAAGGGAAGACAAATTATTACCTTTTACGATATGTCAGAGCCTTCTAGTTATAAAATTCTTCAAAATAAATAATTCTCTTTTCCATTTAGGATTTTAAAATTTCTTTTCTTGGTAGTTGTTAGTTTCAGTTAAAACCAATTTTGTTCCTATACAGGGTCTAATTTAGTCCTAAGCCAGATCTACTAAGAAACCCAAAGAGGATAAGATCTGATCCCTGTCCTGCTGCGCCCCTCCCCTGACTCAGGCAATGGCAAGGCCCACTGAGGTGGATGGCGCAAGGCGTCCATCCTCTGGAGGAGTGCAGTATGTTTTTGGGAATGGGCTGATTTGTTTTTGTATTCTTTTAATAAGTATAGTTTTGATTTCTCATATGACCATTAAGTGTAAAGGAAAAATCATGACTTTCCCAATTAATGCAACTACTCCTAAAGCATAGATCTGTTTGCTCTAAATGCAATGATTTAGCTATGGAGTGTAAATTCTTAATGTCTAAAGAAGAACTCCCTGTATTCCTGTAAAGGAAGTTTTTGAGAAATTAAATTAAAATCTAGAGAAGGATAATTAATGTTAAGTAGATAGATTAGTGCTTAGTACTGGGCAACTTGTTCTTGTTCCTGTGCACAATGGTTTGTGCTCTTACTTTTGTTTGATTACAAGTAATAACAAATCAACTACTTGCGGTAACCATGGCACCAGTTCCAGTCAGTAAGTCAAGAAAGAATAGTCAAGGTATTGGCCTCACAATCCGTTCGTCTTCTGAGACCCACTGTTGGAGCTTGTCTCTAACACTGTCCTTCAACCAACTTACAATCTAATGGGAAGATGAACTCAATATGTGCAGGAAACTTGGTAACAATTCTATGTAATCTACAAATTATCATTATTTTCCCTTAGTGTTTGCTTGGGCAGCTCTGGGAATGGAGCACTTAATACTTGTCAAAGCCTCTCATTCCATCTTGAATATGCGCTCCTCCAGGTCCTAGTTGGGCCTCTCAATTGTGTTCTAAACACTAGGGCAACACCTTGTGTAAATGTGCACTCAGTAAAGGTTTGAAGAATGAAGAAGGTCTGTCAAGTACATCCATGGAGCAGAGTTTTTAAAAGATTCTTTAAAGACGGTACTGTGTGGGACCTAAAGGATCTAACAGAGACTTGACAGAGGCGAGAGGACATTTCTGTTCAGTGGTTCTGGTGCAGATATCTTGCTGAGAAAAATAAAGCCTCTGTGGGCATAAGTGAGGCAGCGTAGCCCAGCGGCTTCTGAGGAACTCAGTGTCTCCTGTCTCCTTAACATATCCCTTATGGAGACCATCGGCTCAGTTCCCACAGAACAAGCAGCTCTTCATCTTTCTTTCCCAATCAGTCATCTCAAAGTCAGGTGACCTAGAATGAAGTCACTTATGAGTGACCCCAAAATATAATATTTCTAAAGGAGGGGGGTTGTGCATGAAGTAGATTACTCACAAGCTTCAGGGATTTATTACAGTTAATAAATTGCTTGCAACTCCCCTCCCCAAGCATCCATGTTTTGTAAGATAAAGATGAAAACCCCTAGTTAGTGAATGAATGCGTTTCTAAACATAACTTCTTCTACAATAATGATTTTTATTTAAACAGATATTTTTGGTAGGTCTATTGTTATGCTATATTGTATCATAATGGGAATGTGTTTCTATACTTTCTCCCTAAAAATTATTCTTTTTTGTCCTGCTCATCAAAAGCAGAGAATTAACACTTAGCATTATCTATTGTTTACCATAAGTAATTTTCCACACACATCATCTCACTTAAGGAATTTAGGCATGCCAGGGTTTCTGGTTATGTTTTCGGTTTTTTTTCCAGTACTGGAGGCATCATGCTAAATCCCTCAGGTTTTGTGATAACCTCTGAAGTTATTTCTACTCTGGCAATACAAGTAGTATTGTGGAAACTTAGACACACATAGAAAAGGTGCTACGATAGGTCATTACATAAATGCCATCAAAATGGTAATGAAAATATGTACAATATTCTGTAATATGATTATAAGGTGTAGGTATACCCTGATTCTGGGATAGTGTTTTTGAAAATTGTGATGGTAAATAAACTACTTACCAGCAACTCTGATCTCTCACAATTCATTTTCCTGTGATGGACATTTATAGAGGTCTGGGACTGACCTTTTGGGAATATGCATTGAGCCTTTCCTCTGCAGCTGCTCTGGGACTCCTCAGTGTGCATACACAACTCAAGGGCAACGGCTTGAGTTCAACTGCAACAATGGAGAGCAGTTAATTCGCTGTTGGATTCATTAATGCCTTGGCAATCACCTGTTCCCAGCATGCAGCGAGAAGATAAGCGTCCTCTCTCTTCTGGGATGTGGGTGAGCGAAGTTCAGTGTGAGATTTCTGCTAAGAAGTTGTGGGTGGCTGAAACCTCAAAATTGCCTTCCCTTCCCGCTCGGGAGAGAAGGGCTCAGGGTGGGTGTACACTTATTGGGATGGATTTCTCACGGCATATGAAGTTTTTCCTTCATGTTACATACTTTGCCAGATGAATAGATATCAGAAGCCACAATATTAAAAGCATCCCCACTATCTTCAGCTGATTCACTCCTGCTAAAGGCTTATCCCTTACCAAACCCTGTATGACTTCGTGCCCCTTAATTTTATTATCCTGCTAATGCTCATGACCTGGTGAAAAAAATTGTTTGCTATGGAGTTTAAAAGTCAAAAAGAGAGTCATCAAACAGCTCTTTCGGGCACAGATGGAAAAAGACAACAAGCTTGAAAGTCTGTAGTATTTTACTGCACAAAAGTAAAAATAAAAGTATTAGATAAAAAGGTAAGACTCTAAAACTTAAAATTTCCCATAATACAATGGGCTTTTCCTCATGCTTAGGAGAGACACATTAACAGTACTCCTAAAAGATCTTAGAATGATAAGCCATCAGGGAAAGGCAAAGCAAAAAGCACATTTGATGAAGCACTTCACAAATTCCAGGGTCGTCACAATAAAAGGAATGATAATGATGTGTTGTTAAGGGAGTGAGGAAATCAGAAGCTTTATTTACCACTCTTAATAATAATGTAAGCTGGTTCCACTGGTCTGAAAATGATCTTGAACTTTTTCAGAAAGTTAAATATGGAGTTAACGATCAACCTCTTCCACTCTTACTTACAAACTCAAGATAAATAAAAAAGTTGTCCACCGATGATTTGGACATGAATGTTCAAATAATGATCATATTATATATAATGTTCATATTATATATATGAATCTTATTCATATTAGTCAAAAAGTGAAAATAACCAGGCAGGTCTGTAATCTAGCTACTCAAGAAGCTGAGGCAGGAGAATCACAAATTCAGGGACAACCTGGCCAAATTTGCAAAACAAAATTTTTAAAAGGGTTGGGCTTTTGCTTAGTGGTAGAACATTGTTTAGTGTGCAGGAGGCTCTGGGTTCAATCTTTAGTACGACACCCACACAGACACAAAGTAAAAATTACTATCCAGTGGGAAATGAACAAAGAAATGTGGCATTTTCATAAGATGGAAATCAGTCACAATAAGGAGGAATAAACTAAAATACTAATACAAGCTACAATATAACTGAAAATTGCAAACATCCTAAGTGAAAGGAGTCAGATCCAAAAGGCGTAGTTGGTATTACTTCATTAAAAATATCCACAGAAACTCGAGTGTATACATAGGTCTTTTCACATGTGAAGGAGAAACACAGAAATGGTGTTTATTTAAAACTTTGAATCAAGATCCATTAGGAAAATGCAAGTCAAAATCACATTGCACATAGCACTTCACATTCACTAGTGTTGGCTAGAGCTGCAATATTGGGGGAAAGGAGATTGACTGCTTTGGGTATAGGCTTTTTTATAGAAAAAAGTAATAAAAATATTCTGAAATACCTGTGGATTAGAGAACTCAGGTGAGGTCACAATGTGTCACATACTTATCACAGTGTGCTTCCCCTGGTTGGAGGGGCACCACAGTGTTCATGAGACACTGTGTATGGAGAGAGCACTCTTGTAATTGCTGCTGAAGAGTTCACATATTTCTACAACTAAGACATTTTCTAGAATGAAACAATCATCTAGTTCTAATCTCACTATACAGTCTGTCTCCAAGCAAGCTTCCTCAGGGCACTCTGGACCTCGTTGCTTCTCAGGCTGTGAATGATGGGCTTCAACATGGGGGACACCACACAGAAAAGCACAGAGACCAGGGTGTCCGTGTCCAGCCTTCTCTGGGCCTGTCATAGTGGAAGTTGGCTGTTCCATAGAAGACCACCACGACAGTGAGGGGGGACGCACAGGTGGAGAAGGCCTTTCTCCTGCCCTGGCCAGAGGGAATCCCCAGGATGGCTGCCATGATGAGTGCGTAGGAGCCTGCATTGAAGAGGCAGGGGCTAAGGCCCATGGTGGCACTGACAACATGGAGCGCAGACTCTTTGACAGAGGAGTCTGAGCAGGAGAGCTTAAGGAGCAATGGGGTGTCACAGAAAAAGTGGCTGATCTGGTTGAACCCACACAGAGTGAGTGTGATGGCCAGCACCGTGTGTGTGACCAAATTCACCAGCCCAGACAGCCAGGACCCAGTCACCAAGCCAAAACAGACCTTCACAGTGATGATGACTGGGTACTGAGGAGGAAGGCAGGTGGCCACACAGCAGTCATACTGGCCACACAGCCAGTAAGACGCCTTCTGTGCCAGCACTTATCACCAAGAAGAAGATCTGGAAAAGGCAGCCCTCATAAAAAATGGCCTTCTTCTCCCAGAAAATGTTCACCAGCAATACTGTGAGGGTGGTGGATGTATAGCAGACGTCCAAGAAGCTCAAATTGCTGAGGAAAAAGTACATTGGAGTGTGGAGAACAGGACTGACCATGGTGGCCACTATTATCAGCATGTTCCCCAGGAGAGTTGTAAAGTAAATGACCAGAAAGAGCAGGAAGAACCAGTCCTGTAGTTTGGAGTGGCTGGAAAATCCCAAGAAAATGAATTCACTAACAAATGATTGATTGCTCATTTCCAATGTTGTCATAGCTACAAAACAGAGAAAAAGTGACCATGATGAATATAGACTGAGAGCACCCCAAACAGGCTTGTTAATCTGCAGCAACATGGCAAATAATATTGAATGAAAAGCAGCCTGGAGACTGATAACCTGTGGGACTGGTCTCAGGGAATCAGACCCATGGAGCTGCACACATTTGCAGGAGTGATGGTTGGTGGGCATAACCAGAGAATTGCTAGAAGCCAACAGAAGGCCATTCGACCTCATCATGGTGTGAAGTCATTTCTCACTGTCTCAGTAATCTCTGTCTCCTGTTGTCCTTTTATGTAAATATAGGATTTTGGAGAAGTTCATTTTCATTGCAAATGTTAAGAAAAAAATTTACAAAGCAGAGTCATCATCTGTAGAAGCAGTCGGTGTTGCCTTCAGTGTTTTCCAATGTATCGAAGTCTCCAACCTCTTCTCTTTGTAACGATCCATCTGCTTCCGAATTCCTAACCCCTTCTTTATGTAACAGTCCTTCTGCACCTCAGTCTCCAAACACTTCTCTCTGCAACGATCTTTCTGCACCTCAGTCTCCAGCCTCTGTTCTCCATAAAAGTCCTTCTGCATCTCAGTCTCCATTCTTTGCTTTCTGTAATGGTCCTTTGGCACCCCAGTCTCCAATCTCTGCTCTCTGTAACAATCCTTCTGCACCTCTGTCTCCAAGGTCTTCTCTCTGTAACAGTCCTACAGCACCCCAGTCTCCAAACTCTGCTCTCTGTAACAGTCTTTCTGTACCGCAGTCTCTAAAATCTTCTCTCTATAAGGGTACTTCTGTACCCCAGTTGCCAACCTCTGTTTTCTGAAACAGTCCTTCTACAACTGAGACTCCAAACTCTGCTCTCTGTAACAGTCCTTCTAAGCCTCAGTCTGAAACCTCTGCTCTCTGCAACAGTCCTTCTAAGCCCCAGTCTCCAAACTGTGCTATCTGTAACAATCCTTCTGCACCCCAGTCTCAAACATCTGCTCTCTGTAACAGGTCTTCCTCAACTCAGTCTCCAAAGTCTTCACTCTGTAAAAGGCCTTCTGAACCCCAGTCTCCAACCTCTTCTATCTGCAACAATTCTTCTCCACCTCAGTCTCCAACTTCTGCTTTCTGCAACAGTCCTTCTGCCCCCCAGTCTCCAACCTCTGCTCTCTGTAAGATCCTTCTGCCCCCCGTTCTCCAAACTTTGCTCTCTGTAACAGTCATTCTGCACCACAGTCTCCAACCTCATCTCTCTGAAACGGCCCTTCTGCACACCAGTATCGAACCTCTGTTCTCTGCAGCAGTACTTTTACACCACAAACTACAAATTTGTTCTCTGTAACAGTCATTCTGCACCCCAGTCTCCAAACTCTACTTTCCGTGTCAGTAATTCTGCACCCCAGTCTAAAACCTCTGCTCTCTGTAACAGTCCTTCTGCACAAACTCTGCTATCCGCAACAGTACTTCTGCACCGCAGTCTCCAATCTCTGCGAACTGCAACATTTCTTCTGCACCCCAGTCTCCAAAAAGTGCTCTCTGTAACTGTCTTTCTGACCCCAGCTCCAGCCTCTGCTCTCCGTAACGATCTTTCTGCACCTCAGTCTCCAACGTCTGCTTTCTGCAACGATCCTTCTGCACCTCAGTTTCCTACCTGTGCTCTCTGAAATGATCCTTCTGCACCACAGTTTTTAACCTCTGCACTCTGTAAGAGTCCTTCTACAACTAGTCTCCAACCTCTTCTCTCTGTACCAATCCCTTCTGCACCTCAGTCTCCCACCTCTGCTCTCTGTAACAGTTCTTCTGCACCTCAGTCTCCAACCTCTGCTCTATGTAACAGGCTTACTGCACCCAGTCTCCAACCTCTGCTCTCGGTAACAGTTCTTCTGCACCCCAATCTCAAATCTCTGCTCAATGTAACAGTCTTTCTGCACCCATTCTCCAACATCTTTTCTCTTCAACGATACCTTTGAACCTCAGTCTCAAATCTCTGCTCTCTGCAACAGTCCTTCTGCACCCCAGTCTCCAGACTCTGCTCTCTGTAAGATCCCTTTGCATCCCTTTCTCCAACCTCTCCTCTCTGTAATAGTCCTTCTGCACCCCAGTATCCAACCTCCACTCTTTGTAAAAGTCCTTCTGCACCTCAGTCTCCAAACTTTCTTCTCTGTAATGGTCCTTTTTGCAGCCTAGTCTTAAACATCTGCTCACTACATCAATACTTCTGCACCAAGTCTTCAATCTCTCTTC